>NC_137777.1:23195666-23477291 GCF_963455305.1 Plecotus auritus | reverse complement strand
TTTGTCTATGCAATACCCAGATTATTTTTTTCTAACCTATCTTTCAATTCAGTAATTCTCTCCTTATTTGTATTTATTTTCCCCCTTCAAATATGCTCACTGGGTTACTTACTTATTCCAACATTTTTTTCCAGAATATATATTTTGTTTTCAAATCTTCTATGTAACATTTTATAGCTTATAGTTTTACAGTCAGTCTCTTAGTTCTTTAAATATGAACATAGATTTATTGTACAATCTGCCTTGAGTGTTTCCAAAATCTAAATTCTGTGCAGATTTGTTGCTGTTGTTATTTTTGCTGGTTCTTGCTCAGGAGGTCTACTCTCCTTGTGTGACTTATCATCGTTATAGCTATGTGCTGCACAATGTATTGGATTAAAATCTTTCAAAAATAAATTGAAGTCTATATGGAAATACTTTTCTCCAGAGGGGATTAGCATTTGTTTTTTGCTAGGAGACTGGTCACAACTTCCAGTACAACCTTAATCCATTTTCAAGGTACATAATTTCCCTGGATAGCACAGGAGATTGCAATCTGAGTATAAACCCACATAGGATATATACTTCATCCTCACTTTAAGAGCGTTGTCCATTCAGCTGGGTTTCTTGTTCAGCTTCCCACCTTATTCGAGGCAGGCTTGGATTTCTGTCTCCCCTTCCTTGTGAATCTGACAAAACAAATATTGTAATTTCCCTGGATCAATAAATCCCCTCAGGAAAAAAGCAGATTCCAAACCAGCTTTCATTCTTAGTCCTCAGTTTCTCTCCCCTTTGTGCCTTATTAATCTTTCTGGTTTTTGTTGCCTCTTTGACACTTCCAAGACTATGTATGCATGTATATTATCTATAGTCCTTTAAACACCAGAGATCAAGAATGCATTTGTAGGCAATGACATCAGGAATAGAGAATTGAAACTTTTTGTGTTTCAGGAAATTTCTTCGACGTGGTGAACCTGTGCCAAGGCTGATGTTCAGCTGGTTTGCATGAATTGTTTACAGACGGC
This sequence comes from Plecotus auritus, assembly GCF_963455305.1. Classification (NCBI taxonomy): domain Eukaryota; kingdom Metazoa; phylum Chordata; class Mammalia; order Chiroptera; family Vespertilionidae; genus Plecotus; species Plecotus auritus. The sequence continues at coordinate 23,476,287 of NC_137777.1, read as the reverse complement.
CTCCATTCTCATTGGTTGCTGCTTATTCTGGCATCATTAGGATTAAACATTATCCATATTGCATAGGTTGTTAAATATGCTTAATAATTCCCCTTTACTATTCAAAACCTATAGATCCTATACTATAAAGTTATTAATGCTAAGCTGTGAGGTACTAAAGGAAGAAAAACATTAAAATCTTGGTTATGTCGATTTTCTTTCTGTTCCTAAGGACACATCAAAGAGACGTTAACTGCACTGTAACCACAAACAGTGCTATAATTGCTATGCTTAAGTCAGTTTCTCAGAAAGCTTTGTGGGGATTTTCCATAGCCTCTGGGATTCTGCAGATTTCTATACAAATTAGAAGTTAGCTTTTTACAAAGAAAGATTTGGACTTTTTAATGGCAACTTATTTCAACATACATATTTTAAGTCTTTCTTGGTTTTGTTGCAGCACTTATTCATTAACAGCAAATAATAGATTGAACCCTGCCAGGAAACTGCTCACTTGTCCTTGAAAAACAATTCCCAACCTTATGTGTTTCACATAAGTATCTGAAGGTTACTCACTGTTTGACATTGTGAATAGTTCATTAAAAAAGAACACAAAAACATACACAAAAACAAAAAAGGGAAAACTGAGAAAAATGTGAATGTATGAATAAGCATATTAAAAATTCTCACCTAAAAGAATGATGTAGAATGAGAACAGTAGTAAAGTGTTGACCTAAAAGAAAGGTAACATTTTACTTGAATTTTGACCTTGTTGCATTTGTGATGGCAATTTATGAGATATCATATATCAGAAAAGCTGCTTTAATTCAGTAAATATTATCTACATGTGTTTCAGAATTAATTTCAGACTAACTCTCATAGTAATTGCAACTGCATACACATTTGCAGTAATGGACGGTAATATAATTTTTTGATAGTTATAAAACCATGTGTTACATAACAAACATGCATGCTCTCTATAATATACTTTTATCAATAGTAATTTATCTACTTGATGATTGGTTTAATGCTTTTAATGTATAAGCTATATAATTTATGGGAATGATGATTTTTTTTTGTTAATCCTCACCAGATGACATTTCTCCATTGATGTTTAGAGAGAGTGGAAGAGAGGGGGGAAGGGAAACATCAATGTGAGAAAGACACAGACACATCGACTGGTTGCCTCCAGCATGCACCCGACCAGGGTCGAAGGATGGAGCCTGCAACCAAGATACGTGCCCTTGACCAGACTCAAACCCGGGACCCTTAAGTCTGCAGGCTGACTCGCTATCCACTGAGCAAAATGGGCTAGGGCTAGGAATGAATCATTTTAAAGTTCCTTTAATTCTATCAGTTGATTAAGTCAGTCCTTAGTTGCTCTGGATTTTTAAATGATCTGAAAATCACAGAAAAACTGAATAGATACTATTTTGGTCTGCTTTTATTTTATTGCTGGAAAGTAATTTACTCGATAATTTCTCTGAGTGTGATTTACATTAATATTATTTTTCTGTTTATTTTGTAAATAAGTTAACTAAAATGTAAGTAGATTAAGTTCATTGTTTAGGGTATCATAGAAAGTTGCTAGCAAGGTGTGCATCAGAATATCCAAAATTAAATAATTTTTAGAGCAAAAAAGAGCAAATGAGCACTGCCATGCACAATACCTAATAAATGCGCACACGCACACACAATTTAAATGAAAATAAAAAGCCATGGGTGGTAATATAATATTTTTGATAGTTATAAATGTCATGTGTAACATAAAAAACATAATGCTCTATAATATACTTTCAACAATAATAATTTATTTACTTGATGATTGGTTTAATCATACCATCCCCAATGAAGGTCTACCAGTATTCTGGGCACTCAATGTACAATTTGAGAACTATAATGGTTCATTAGGTAGAAAAAACTATTTAGAACAGAAAACAGAGGTGCTAGTACTGTGAGGATACCTTATTTCAAAGCATCTAAGTCATTAAGTCCTCTTCCAAAACTTAGTCTCAGGTGATTGGCTTTTCAATCTCTAAAGTAAATATTAATATTTTCATATCTTTTGATTATTTTAAATTACTAAATTAATGATTATTATAATCTAAATATGTTATCTACTTCCAGCTCCTATATTTCCAGAAAATTCTTTTTGCTTAGCTGCTCCAGTATTTGTTATGGAGTTGTGAGTACTGCATTTGTTAGTCATGTATGGGACATTCAGATCCCATAGCAGTCAACTCCTACCAAACTGGGAATTCAGAAAAGTTTTGTATGTCCAACTATTTTTTCTTTTGCTGATATTTCTCTAAGATAGAAATGTTATTAAATATCTAGTGCACATAATATGCCTATGATAATATAAAAATCTAGCCCATTGTTTTAAGAGTGAGCATTTTAGGATAGCATAAAAATAATCCCCAATATAGCTCCAAGACATTAAAACAGAACACATTTAACTGCTCAATCTAATGTAAGTAGAAAATCTCAACTTCTTTCAAATCCTTTCCCAGGGGATGTTTGGGGAAAATGATGGATATTAAAAACAAAATCAATAGCAGTATTTAAGAGCCCAGCTGTTTGAAGATAAGCCCTTTCCAAACTGAATCCATTTCTGCTTTAATTTCAGACAAAATTTCTTTGTATTTTAGCATAAGCAAATAAAGAAAAGGACACATATTTTGAGATTTTGTAAGAGGTCAAACATCCATGACATAGACTACTGAAAATCTACAGAAAAATCTAGAAGAAATGTTTGGTATGGTCATAAATAGCAATAAAAAATAAGCGTTTACCTTGAAAAGGCTAGAGGTAGGATGAATCATGTCTCAGCTTATTTAATGTATTTTTTTTTCCAGGCTGTGGCAGTGACAGTATGGTTTTATACTCTGTGTGTGTGTGTGTGTGTGTGTGTGTGTATGTGTAGAATAATGTTAGATGAGTTCAATTTGAAAAGTGTTTCCTACTGTGCATAAATCATGGGCATCCTGACAGTCCATATGTAACAGCATTAAACAGCCTCTGTAGCTATAAAATCCTTAGGGCATAAAAGTGGAATTCCACCTTAGCAGTTGCAGTGGCCAGAAAAACATCACTGCTTTCCACACTTTCTGCACCCTGATGAATCCTTCCTTATTGGCATAGCTGAAGGGCTAATACCAGGTGATTCTAGAGCAAAGTGCTCCTTTAAAATTGATTTTTATTTGTATATTTGCAGTGGGTCCTGCAGCCAGAAATCATAGAAATATTTTTGCGTTGAGCACATGCAAAGCAGAAAGGTGCATAATTTTAGGGCAACATTCTCAAGGAATAAAGTGTGAAGGGCACTCTTGGAGTACAACATCGTAATCTCTGTGAATGCTGTGCCCAGGTTCCAGGAATGTCTTACACATTTCTCAGGCTGCCTTACCTCTGGCTTCAGGGAAGAAAGCTCTGGTGCGAGAATAGGGAGAAGCACCAACAGTGTGCAGGAGCCAGCTCATACTAACTGACAAGAAGACTGTAAAATATTCATTTTTCTTTTTTTAAAAAAATATATTTTATTGATTTTTTACAGAGAGGAAGGGAGAGGGATAGAGAGTTAGAAACATCATGAGAGAGAAACATCGATCAGCTGCCTCCTGCACACCTCCCACTGGGCATGTGCCCACAACCAGGGTACATGCCCTTGACCGGAATCGAACCTGGGACTTTTCAGTCCGCAGGCCGATGCTCTATCCACCGAGCCAAACTGGTTAGGGCTAAAATATTTATTTTTTAAGGGGGTTGTTAGTTCTTGGCACCTTGAAATCAGCCATGTTGGAAATGGTCAAACAGTACAAATTGGGGATTTTTTTGCCGAGGGAGAACCTCATTATCAGCACACCACTGAACCTGGCTTTTACCCACCTCTCTGTCCCTGTTTCAGGTATTGTCTCTAGCGGTGCCGCGTGTCCTCTGTAGCTCCAGCTCTGGGTGGAGAACTTTCCAGTGAGGCCCCGTTTCCCACCAGGTATGCTGAATTGTTCCACCTTCCAGCAGGAGGCTCCAGCTCCCCATTCCCCCATCCTTAGGAATGCTAGGAGCTTCCCCCTGTTGCTAAGGTCTGGATGGCATCACAATCGCTTACTTAGCTTTTCAGCTCTTCAATTACCAATACCAGTATATTCAATCTGTGCTAATATCTCTTTAACTACCTAGAAAAACTCCTGTTTTCTGACTGGATTATGCTATTTCAAACACACTCTTCTATAGTTTAGGCTACATTCTAGATGATTGCTAAAATTCTCCTAATAGTTGTTTTGCTTTGAGGTCAATATGAGAGGGACATTTAAAAAAATACATTTATTTATTTATTATAACTTTTAAAAACATTGATTTTAGAGAGAGGAAGGGAGGGAGGAGAGAGAGAGAGAGAGAGAGAGGAAGAGAGAGAGACAGAGAGAGACAGAGAGAGAGAGAGAGAGAGAGAGAGAGAGAGAGAAAGAGAGAGAGAGAGAGACATCAATCCGTAGCCTCCCGCAGGGGCCCAGACGGGGACTCAAATCTGCAACCTGCCACCTTTTGGTGGATAGCATGATGTGCCAACCAACTGAGCCAAACTGGTAGGGCTGAGAGAGATACTTTAAAAGCTGGGTTAGCTGCTCATACCAGGTCTAGAGTCAATGAATCTTGGACCTAATATTAAAGGTTTTGCAACCTTCATTTATTCACTTCATAAGACTTTTTGTCAAAACCATGTACCAGGAACTATATCCATTCTATGACAGAAAGATGGATAAGACAAGATCCCTCCACTTTCTCCACTTTTTAAAAAATTAGGTGTGATGATTTCTTAATATGATTGTATTTGATAAAATTGCAACTTTGCAACGTTGTCTATCACTCCATCATTAGTGAGCCACATGAGGGAAGCAACCTTATCTTTTTATTCACTGCAGTATCCCCATATCACAAACCCAACATAATGAGTACCCAATGTGGCACTGAATGAACTCCTTTTCATTCTTTAAGTTTCAGCAGAAATGTCACCTCCTCTATAAAGAGTTCTTACTCAAGAGAAATTAGAGGGCAGTAGGACCGCACCCCCTCCGCCATTGTTGTCTGGTATTGCTTTTACTATTATGTTTTAAAATCATTTGTTTAAAGTCTCACACTTGAATTTACTGAACATTCTTGAGAACATGTAGAGCATACAAATGGGTTTCCATATATTAATAGATGGATGGATGAATAAGGAAACTCAGATTCACACTCTGATCTGATTATAGAGGCAGGAATAATTAAGATTCCTGATAAAAATTAGACTTGTAGTAAAAAAAAAAATAACCAAGAGAGGTACGTATAATAGGACATTCTTCTGTCTAAATGCAGATTGACAAAGCAAGGTGTGACAGCACTGATTCTTGTTGAAGCTCCAGGGCCTAGAGCAGCCGTGGGCAAACTACGGCCCGCGGTCCGGATCCGGCCCGTTTGGCTGTTCTATCCGGCCCGCGGAGCCGAAAGAGCTGAGGGTTCTCTTGCTCTCCCCTCCGCTCCTTTACTTTGAATTTATATTAGTTCACACAAACACTCCATCCATGCTTTTGTTCCGGCCCTCCGGTCCAGTTTAAGAAGACATTGTGGCCCTCGAGTCAAAAAGTTTGCCCACCCCTGGAGAGCAAATTACCTGGACAAAATGCCTAATCTTCCATAGATGGGTTAGTTCAATTCTCTGTCCTTTTTAGTTTTATCCTTCCAATGAGAGTTAACCAGGCTATTTCAGGAGTACTTTCAGAGATGAATATGTATTTAATCATATAGCCACTCATTTGTCAAATATTAAGTAACTTCTACCAAGTATATTCTCAATAATTGGGATAAACAAAAAAAACCAAACTTACACCTTCAAGGAGCTCAGAGTCTGTTATCAGAAGCACTGAACAAGAGACATTTCTGCACTACTTGGTGACGTGCCAAAGAGTCTGCATGTCAGGAAATTAGGAAAAAATAAGATCTTATACAGGTTCATGATCACCAGTATAAATTCTAAATAGAATTGTGAAGCCTGACTCTCATAGCATACTGATATGTAATTTTTAGCAGCAGCATAGGTATTTTGAAGCAAAAATTATATGGCATTGACTACTAAATATGGAAAAGTTGATAATAATGCATATTATGTAGAACTTTACCAAAAAGATGTTAGCTAAGAATGACTTAGGTGGAGTAGATGCCAAACTTTGTTTTTCCTGCTTTAGAGCAAAACGGTTAATTCCACCTTCCCAGAAGACTTAGCACACAAACAAAATGTAGAAGGTTTAAACTAGTAACCTGTGTTAGTTAGCTAATGCTGCATAACAAATAATCACAAATTTTCAGTGGCACACAATAAAAAACGAAACATTTATCCAAAGCATGCCATGTTACCAGGTCCTACTTCAGAGCTGGGGAGGTGATGAATTTCTACAAGACTGAGGCATAGAAAGGGGTGAATTGGGTGGGGGCATTAATGTAATCAACTTACCATACTCCTTATAACTTGCCATTTGAAGATTCTGTTGACAATGTCCTGAAATAAATCAGTTTTGATGAAAATAAAGCTAATGGTGCCCTGGCCAGTGTTCCTCAGTTGATAGTGCATTGCCCTGTGCATGGAAAGCTCACTGATTTGATTCCTGGTCAGGGTACGTAGCCAGGTTGCAGGTTCAGTCCCAGGTTGGGGCGTGTATGAGTGACAACTGATCAATGTTTCTCCCATCAATGTTTCTCTCTCTCTCTCCCTCTTTTTTCCTCTCTCTCTAAAATCAATAAAAACATTTTCTAAATAAATAAATAAATAAAGCTAGTGGTAAGAACACTGTCTTCCCTAAAGATTTATCACCTTTTTACTATTGAGTAGAAATTCATTATATTTTAGTTTAATATTTAATTAAGAGCCTATTTTGGACAAGCTATTGCACTAAGGAGTTGGGATACAGTGATGACTAAGACATTTTTATGCCTAGTGTAAACTTACTGGGAAATTTTCACATTAGCTCATTCACACATAACTATGTTCTCAATGTAGTTTGAGGAGTGAATGATGAGCTTAGAAACACTGTCAAATAAGCTTCTAAGAAAATATTTTTAAAATGTATTCAATAATTTTTTTAAAAAATATGTTTTTATTGATTTCAGAGAGAGCAAGGAAGAGGGAGAGAGGGATAGAAATATTAATGATGCGTGAGAATCATCAATTGGCCACCTCCAGCACCCGCCCCTCAGGGTGGGGTCTCTGTGGGGCATTGAGCCTGAAACCTGGGCATGCACCCTGACTGGGAACCAAACTATGACCTCCTGGTTCATAGGTTGATGCTCAACCACTGAGCAACATCAGCCAGGCTTCAATGATTTTTGATAAGCCACTATTGGAATAAAAACTTCTCTTGGACTCAGCATTTTTGGGTACTGTGGTATATATAGCAGGCTCCTAAGGCTTTATGAATGATTCTTGTAGCTTCATTCTCTGGTGACTAATCAATAGTTTCTGACTTTGGGTGCTATAAATTATTATGATAGTCGCTGGACTTCATTTTAATATGTTTTGAAAGGTTGGATAACATCAAATTCTTCAATACTCCCCAAAGGAGTCATTTCAAGCACAGCATATACCCCTGGTCCAAGCAGGGTCTGTGTTAATTTTACCAGTTAAGTTTACCAACACTGTTGTAGAGTGGATTTATACTGCTTGCTCTCACCCAGTTTTTTTGATAGAGCCCCATCTCTGTCACCAGCAGATATCTTGGGTAGCTGTAAACAATACAAGATAAGCAGGCCCTCAACTTTTAATGATGCATAGACTACTTTGGGCTAATCCTACCCTAAATCAATATTGTATGGTTCTGTAAGAACTAAAAACAACCATAGAGGAACATGAATACCCTACATCGTCTTTCTTTTTCCCCACTCATGGCATTCAGGACAATGGCAATGTTCCAGAACATCTCTTGCTGCTTTCACTACTCCTACGTTAAGGAGGACAAAGTATTATGGGCTGCTTGGAGAACAGAATTTATGATCCTTTGGAGAAAAATACATAAACTCTTTAAAAAGCCTGTTTTAGCATGTGTTAATGGCTGCATATCTGGGAATGTCAGTACCAGCTTTAGTAGGATTTCTTTCTATTCCTGTTCTGCCACATGGAAATGTGAGCTCTGAAATATTATTTCATTAGCCTGTATGCTTTTATAGACTTGTGTGCTGAATAAGTGTTTGCTTAGTCTGTAAGAATAAGTATGTCTTTTCCATGGGGGAAGGGGGATGTCATTAGGAATTTAGTATGCTGGAAACAAGCAGAGAGTTATGCTTTCACAGGGTAACTCATTTGGCTATCCCAGAAATGGGATATTCTTCAAGGTCTACATAGACTTTGCACTTTTACTAATGGGAGTTTACTTAGCACAGATAGAATGACTTTCACACTATGTAGAGGCAACAACTTTATCCCATTGGCAGCCCAGTTGCATTTCATATTTCAGACTAAGTTTCAATGATGAGAGTTAATGAAGGAGAAAGGTAATGAGTATAGGAAGCACACAGAATATTTTAAATTTCTCATCTGTCAAAAATCTTACATTAGACATGGGTTTAAACATATTTACCTCTACAATGTTATCAAAGTTTATTAATTGAATGTGGTTTTTTTCCTCCACAATGATTCCATGGTTATTTCAAACAAGAGTTAATGTTTACTAACTTTTTTGAATTTTTTACTATGAACCAGACACATGTATAAGTGTCTTATACATAGCCATTCATTTCATTCTCATAACAACCATATGAAACAGGTACTGTACTTTGTCAGTGATGAAATTAGGCATAGATAAGTAATCTGCGTAGAGTCCCATGGCTAGCATGTGATAGGGGAAGCATTCAAAACTATACATTTTGGATTACAATGCATTTAACCACGTTTAGCCATGCACTTAACTAGGACACAGTACTTTCTCTTTAGAACAATGTTTTCCAATGGGGCATGCTCATCAGAATCACCAGAGATTCTGAACAAAAAATCTAATTCCCCCAGACACCAAAGACTTATCAAATTTGAGTCTTTGGATATAAGACTGAGCATTAGTTTTACATTTTTGAGTAGACCCTCTGCATCATCTCTATTCATACTACTGTCTTCAGGGTGAGGATTCCCTAGAGTCCAGGATTCATGGCCATCCAGAGCTTGTGCCTGCCCTTTCAGAGCACGCTCTGTGTACTCATAAATTCTAAATTCCCTGGCCAAATGGTTCTGCAGTGTGGGATATTGACACATCTTAGTCTGCTCTAGCTTTCATAACAACAACAACAACAACAAAAAAAAACAACAACCACAAATTGGTGGCTTAAACAACAGAAATTTATTTTCTCTTAGTTTTGGAGGATAGCAGTGTAAGATCCAGGTTCTAATCAATTTGGATCCTGGTGAGGGCTCTCTTCCTGGCTTATAGATTACCATCTTTGCCCTATATCCTGCATGGCTTTTCCTCAATCTGTGTGTGCATATGTTTGTGTGTGCATATGTTTGTGTTGTGGATGGGGGGAGGAATTTCAAGGTAGAGCTATTCTTATATGGACACTAATCCTATTGTATCAGGGCCCCACCCATATGACTTTGTTTTTTTCCTTAACATTAATTAGTTTCTTACTTCAAATATAGCCACACTGGGGGTTAGAAAGTTGGGGGCATAGAAAGTCTAAGCAACCTTACCAAGAACATACAGCTAATGACAAGATAAACGATTTACCTAATATTCTTCTTTAAATACACTCATATTTTTTATACACGTATGTATATTTTGAAGACAAATTCTTTATCACTACCTTAATTGGAAAGCAATATATTGTTATAAATAAAAAGCAGCCATAAAAATGAATACTGTGAAAACAAGTCATATTAATTAATTTTGGAAGAGATGCTTACCTTTAAGAACTTTAGACTTGAGGTCTCTTCTATCTCTATTAATAGGGAGAATAGTAAGTGTTAGAGAAGTGTTAAAAAGGCAGAGTTATTGGTATCCACTGATACTTTCTTCTAGAATAACCAGGAACTAAAAGAACTGAAAAGTAAGTATCTCAACAAGTAAATCAATAATATTTAGTGCCATGTTTGGATACTTTCTGTACTTGCTTTGGTGCTGTGGCATCCTGACAAGCTTTTCCCTGATTTGATTCTAATCCTACTTCATAGCATTGAACCGTGCTGGCATGTAAGCATGTATGCCGTTTACATTGCTTGCTCTCACTGAACCATGTCTGTTTTCTTTAGAAAATGTTTTAGTTTTTATCTCCATTTTAATTATAGACCGTCCTCTTAGAATTCAGGCAAAATTCCTTGTGTTGCAGGTCTTGGGGCAAGGTGAGTTAAGATCCTGGTGAGAGTGATGATAGTATTACTAATGACTGAATCTGATTGTTAAGCATCTACTAGATGCCAAAGAAGTGCAAATGTATTCATAAACATACTTGTTTAATCATCACAGGAAATTCAATAGGTCAATATCATTCCCATTTTACAGTGAGAGCAAAACTGAGTCTCAGAGCATGAAGTGACCTGTTTAAGGTCACACCCTTCCTTCTGATCCACACAGTATCTCTCCTCCCCTTATCCAAGGTTTTGATTCCTATGGTTTCAGCTACCTTCAGTCATCTGCAATCTGAAAATATTAAATTTCCCCAACCTTTGACATCATCTGCTCCTGACATACAACAATTGACATCATCATGGCTCATCAGGATCAGGATGACCCTATCTCTGATTTTTTGTGAGAATGTCAGTAGTAGCCCAATGCCATGTCACAGTACATATGTCTTTCACCTCACTTCATCTCATCATGTAGGCATTGTATCATCTCACATCATCACAAGAAGGGTGAGTTCAGTACAATATGATATTTTGAGAGAGAGATCACATTAACATAACTTTTAAAAAAATATTTCATTGAGTTTTTACAGAGAGGAAGGGAGAGGGAGAGGGATTGAGAGTTAGAAACATCAATGAGAGAGAAACATCCATCAGCTGCCTCCTGCACACCTCATACTGGGGATGTGCCCGCAACCAAGGTACATGCCCTTGACCGGAATTGAACCTGGGACCCTTCAGTCCATAGGCTGACGCTCTATCCACTGAGCCAAACCGGGTAGGGCTTAACATAACTTTTATTATAGCATATTGCAGTAATTGTTCTATTTTATTATTAGTTATTATGGGTCTCCCACTGTGCCTACTTTATAAATTAAGCTTTATCATAGGTAGATATGTATAGGAAGAAACATAGTGTATATAGGGTTTCGTACTATCTATGACTTCAGGCATCTACTGGGGGTCTTGGAACGCACACCCCCCTCAGATTAGGGAGAATGCTATACTCTGATTTTGACCTAAACCTGAATTCCAAAATGAATTCAAGCTAAGAATTTATATTCTGCTTTAGAGACTAGAATTACCTCTTCACAGATGAAAATTCTTCCATAGATATTTTAACAGGCTCAAGTTCGTAAGGATAGATTTAGATGTCTCTGAAAGTTTCATTTTTCTCTCAAACTTTCTGTTGGTGAATGATTTAGCTATTTTCTACCTCAGTTCTTTACACCTTTCTCCATTTTGTCAATCTTATTTCACAAATGCATTCAAATCGAGAGGCTCGTCGTCTTTATTATCCAGATTTACTGCCAGCTGATTTCAAAAAAGTGTCCTGTTTCATATGGAACGGATTTCCTTTGCATAATGAAAACCCACCAGAAGCATGGTTGGCCTATTTGCAGTTTGCACATACAAAAGACTCATTCTTGTTTATTTTTACTTTTCAGCATTTCCTCCAACTTCTTGTTCCTGTGGCTGTTAGGACGCTCCATTAAATGTTAGATTAGGCCTGCTGTTCCGTAGTTGCCAGGCCTGAGGCAGCTGTATTCAACCTCCTGCACAGCTTCACCCCAGTGCAGTGGTTGGCAAACCAAGACTCGCGAGCCATGGTTTGCCGCTCTGTTGACTAATGAGTTTGCCGACCACTGCCCCAGTGCATCTGCTTCCTTCCCACTGTCGGACTTCAGCCTGTTTTACTCCACAATTCTCTCTCCTTGTAATGCCTATTCTTCCCTCTCCTTTGTGATATTTCCCTTCCAATATAGGATCTCTCTTGCCTAGGTGTGGCCCAGGAAACAGCATCTGCCCAGGAAACCTTTCTCTTGGGTGGGATAAATCACTTGTATTTTGTGCATCAATTGCATTGCTGAAAATCTGTCGTTTTCTTTGAAGCCTTCGAAATTCCTGTCCCTCTCCACCCATTCAGTTTTAACAGGAAGCTTCTGATCTTGAGGCGTTCTAAATGTAACGTCCGAGTTTCTTGGGGATCTCTGGGAACACCACTGCATAGAAAACTCTACAGTGGTCGGCAAACTGAGGCTTGTGAGCCGAGCCGCAGTTTGCCGCTCTGTTGACTAATGAGTTTGCCGACCGCTGGTATAGAACATCCATCAGGCACAGGACTCGGAAATACACCTTTTCAAAGGAAACAGGGTAATGACAACTGCCCCAGCCCCAGCCCTCGTCAGGTAAATGGCTCTTTATACACCAAGTTGTGATAAAAGCAAACAAAAAGTCACAGTGCTGTTGATATACGAGCCTATCTGCGACAGCTTGCTCTGGCTTTTTTGACTGGCGGGTTCTTTGTGCACTTTTAATAGCATTTCAACACTTGTCTGTTCTTTAAACAACATCATCTTTCTAGCTGGAATATAAATGCCTGCTGAACATTTCCACATATTTTACACAGTCAGGCTCTAGGTCTAGTATTTCCTGATAATTGAAAGTTGGTTGGCAAATAGGAAGTTATCTGAGTTGTTCAAGTAGCTCTCCTGTTTGAGATAAACCCTTATTCAGCAACTTGTTTTTGATTTGTAAAAACCAGCCAGATAAGCCTCTCTTGCTGAGGTTATCTCAGCTCTTTCAGAGGCTTGCAGACTAACCGTGTGCCAGGGCACAGTTACAGCCGCGCCTTATGTAACAACAATTTTTTTGGCCTTGCAAAATGAGGCATGAAAATTTAGGCAAATATGCTTGGGAACCTCCAGATTAAAACAGGAAAAGATAACACAACTAGTTTGTTGAACTAGATAAGATATGAGCATAAAGCCTCAAGGGATCCTGTTTCAGAAGATTAATGAAGATTCTCAAAGGTAATGAGCCAAAAATGCAAGAGCTTCTTTGAGAGAGGAAGGAAAGAGTTTTATTTTGTTGCTTCCTCACACAAGCGCCTTTGCCTAGACATGAGCAGCATTACACCTTTGGAATAATCCAACCAAAAGAAAAGGTAGGTCTTGCATGCTTACACACTGTGCCCTCTTGCTTCCTGGAACACTCATCTGTCTGTAACACCCACTTTGGCATTTGATTACCCCTTCTGTGTCTTATTTTCACATTTTCTATTATTCTCATTTTTCCAAACACCTAGGAATATTTATTGAGCAATTCTCATTCGGTTTACGGTAGATATCGTCATTCTTGCACACTTGATCTCATTCAGAATTTAGGGCAAATTTGTGAAAAGTATTTTATTATCGCCATTGTTTTGGTCTTGGAAAGAAAACAGAGAGATTTAAGTAACTTAGGTGGAGGAGCCTGGACATGAAGCCCCACTTGTCTGACTCCCACACTCTGCTTTCGTAATGATACTGTAAATTCTTTGGAAGCACACATGGATCCCAATTGAATTGAATTTATTGTTCTTGGAACGTTATTTCACTAAATCAACTCAGGTCTGAGAGAGGTAAAGCAAATGACTTAGGTCACCAGCATTTGTAAAAAATTCTTCACATCTCATTTGATCTTCAAAGGAATCCCCTGAGTAGGAACTATTATTACTAACATTTACAGATGAAAATATGGAGGCTTAAGATTGACCATGTCCACACAGCTAATTAGTGATCAGAGAGAAATTTAAACTTGTATACATTTGATAACTAGTTTCTAAAGTTTTATCCATTCTACTTACATATATGTTAGTGAAACACTGAGCTTTTAACCACCCAATTAGATGGCCCCCTTGACACTATGGACCTTCTGCTATGAACTGAATATTTGTGTGGTTCCACCCCTTCCCCCCTTCCAATTCATATGTTGAAATCCTAACCCCTGGGTGATGGTAGTAGGAGATGGGGCCTTTGGAGGGTGATTAGGTCATGAGGGTGGAGCCCTAAAGAGGCCCTAGAGACCCCTCCTCCCTTTCACCATGTTAAGTTATAAAGTCCTCATGAAACATCAAATGTGTTAGTGCCTTGAGCTTGGACTTCCCAGCCTCCAAAACTTTGAGAAATAAATTTCTGCTGTTTATAAGCCTATGACATTTTTGTTATAGCAGACTGATGGGACCGTGATATCTTCTTGCTGAAAACACCTCCTTCCTCACACTGTGTGATTTTCTATGACCAGGGTTATCCTCATACATTCCTCACCACTTTTTAAAAAATAATTTTCATTATAACAGATCTCCTGTGTATAAAAAACACAAGGAATGCCATTACAGTTATTCATGGTGCAGGCAGTATTTTGATTTCCTGTTTGCTTTGGATTTTTTAAATGAAATGAAATATTATAAACACTAGTTAAAATTACCGTTATTCTTTCCTATTTCATTCCCCTCTCTTTCCTGAGGCAACAGTTATCTTGAAGCTGTTGTTTCAATTCAGTATAGTTCTCATTCACCTTTACATACTTCCATTAATGGGTATTAATAATATGTATGTGTATATATAATATTAATTTATTTGCTTATTAATAAAAATATCATTTGGAATGCTTTATTATGAAGCTTTCCAAAATTTTACTTTTGTGATTTGTCCATGTTGACACATACCACAATATTTTATTTCCTATAGTGCTAAACTATATAGTACTACAATTTATCAATGTTTTTATTAAAGGTAATTTTCCAAATATTTGCAAAATTTTGTAATCGGTGTTACTTGTTGAATAGGAATGCTGTTGACTTTTAAAATTTTTGGCCTTATATTCGGAACCATTCAAAAAGCTCTTATTAGATCTAAAATGTTCTCTCTAGATTTTTCCATGAGGATAATTATATTGTCTGCACATAATGAGTTTTTTATATATTCTAATCATTATACCTTTTTTCTTGCTTTGCCCTTTAGATAGGGCAAGTGTTAAATAATAGCAGCAATAGGGTCATTTAAAAACTACACTTTACTTTAAAGGGTATACTTCTAAAGTTTCATCATTTGATTGATGTTAGCTGTAGGTTTTTGGTAGAATACTTAATTAGGTTAGAAAATGTTCCCTTTCATTCTTTTTTTCACTAGGCTTTTTTTTTTAAATTTTAGATTGTTGAGTTTAATCGAATATACTTTCAAATCTATTGTTTATTCTTCAGTTTTTATTATCACTTCCTTTTGGAGGTCTCACAATGTAAGGGGACCCAAAGTCCTTGGCGAAGCCTTCCACCTCCCTCAGTGATTCATAACCCACGCTGTGTGCATGAGTGGAGAATTAAAAAATCACAGATGTTCAGACTCCATCTCAAGAGTCTGAATCAATTGTTCGAGGTGGGGTTTTGGCTTTGCCTGCTTTTAAAAACTCCTTCAGGTATTTTTACCCAGAGTTAGAAGTAGTATCATAAAAGTACTTTAAAAATGATTATGGTAGGAGAGTGATAGAGAGATCAAAGGATGTTTTTACCAGAATAGCATATATTTTTCTTTAAAAAATATTATTTACTCTTATAAGCTCTCTCTCTTTCCAGTGACAGTTTTTTCCATGACTATATACATTTAAAATTTTTATTAAATTTATTGGGGTAACATTGGTTAATAAAATTATGTAGCTTTCAAGTGTACAATTTTATAACACATCATCTGTATATTGTGTTGTGTGTTCACCACCCAAAGTCAAGTCCCCTTTCATCACTATTTATCCCCCCTTTACCCTCTTCTACTTGACCCTACCATCCTTTCCCTCTGATAGTAACCATACTGTTGTTTATGCCTATGAGGTTTTTTTTTTTTTTTTTTTTTTTTTTTTTCTTCATTCCTTGACTGTATCTCATAGGATGTAGGATGGAACTTTTCAAATGAACAAACTATGTCTCACTAGGTGCTTTTAGATTGCCTTAACATGGAAACAACACCATTTTGATTTAATTCTATGCATTTGCTATAGATAAAATATTTTCTTTCATTTTCTAAGAGAGTTTTAATATTATCCTTTTCTTTCCCTGAGGCAAGTGTAAGTAATTTTTTTTCAAGAGCCAGACTCCCAGAGAAAAGGATCTTCAAAGTCTATGGAGACAAAATAAGCAAGGAGGGCTTGGGAGGAGTATAAGATTTTAAAAAAGATTGCTAAACCAGTAACTACCTCTGTGGACCACAGTAATGGGGAGGAAAAAGGGATCTCACCTCCACCAAGAAGAAGATTAAAGGGTACTTTGTAAGCATGGTCTATAGCAAGGGTGGGGAACGTCTGCCCCGAGGGCCATATAATGCCCTCGAAATCAATTGGTCTGTCTCTGCCAAAGCATTAGGGGTGAGTTAATTAAATGTTTGACTAAATATAGTAGGCTAATTTTTATGTTGATAATTTTGTATGGCTCTCAAATGATATTATAAATATCCAAATGGCCCTTGGCAGAAAAAAAGGTTCCCCATCCCTGGTCTACAGCTTGTTTGAAATCTTAGACCCCTAACTCAGAGCTGGTGGGTCAGCTTTGTGGTTTAACAAGATTCCTGGTGAACATATGAACACTCCAGTTTGAGAAACACTAGTCAACTGAAGCAACATTTCTCAACCTTGGATGCACAACGTTATCATGGGGGCAAAGGAGGGGGACATTAAAAAATGAAATGCTTGGGTCTTCTCTAGAGATTCTGACTCAATTGGCCTGGGAAGGAGTGTACTAGGATCAGTTGGTGAGGAATTGGCTCCAACTGATGGAGAGGAAAATGGGAGTTAGTATATCCTTAGTGACCTTAGTTGGATGGTACTATCCAAGAAGTTAGTAAAGAAATTGAAGGGAACTGCAGGGATTTTAAAGAATGGGGAAAATGCTGATAATCCTTGCTTTTTCACTGTTGAGATTCCTGCACAAAAGGTATTCCTCCCTTTTGTGTGTTTTTTATTTTTGCATGAAAGTTACACATTTAGAATAAACGAAAGGAAGGAGTCAAGAAACAGGAAACTTTCTCTGAGATGACAGACTGAGAATATGAATACAGTAATTAGAAAATGTAAATAAATTCACTGAGAACACATAGTGACACTGTTAGACTTAATATTTTAGGTTGAATGAAACCTGGGATGGAAATCCTTTTCTGTTTCCATACATTATGTATTTAAATATTTATTGAGCACCAACTGTATGCCAGTTGTTCTTCTATATACTGAGCAGTTAACAAAGAACCAAACAATTCTTGTCCTCTTAAAACTTTAAAAGAGTAGCTTGTATTCAATTGCTTAAGTCCTTACTCTTAATGGTGTAACAATAAGAGCACACACCAATGAGGGAAATTTTAACTGGGGCTTTCGTGCTGTAGGTGAAGCAGTGTCCCTCCACATAGATACTTGTTCCAGATTATTAATCTGAAGTTGCATTCAGAGCCACAAAGAAGGCATCAGGTGTTTCTTATTTTTCATGTGGATAGTATATCTACGCTGCTATCTGTCCTGCATAAACTGCCCCCATAAGAGTGTTTTGAATCTATTTAATTATGACATCCTTATTCTTCTCTGCCCTAAATGATCCTAGAATGTTACAAAAAAAGGGTTCTTGGAAACAGTTATCCTTTGTCCCAAATCTGAGGTTCAGTAAAAATAAAATCAAACTTCTGTGTATTTTATTGAATTTTGCTCATTGAACTGTGTTAACTCTTACAATTTCAGTAGCAATTTAGTCAAGAATTTAAATTTTCTAAATATTTTAAACACATTCATTATATATGGAAAATATCAGTATCTATAAGTCTGTGAAAGAAAGTTAAATATTCACTTGCAATTCTAAACAGAGATTAGTTTCAGTTATGTTGTGTAGCCTTTTTGTCATGGTTCAGGACCTAAATCTTATATAATTGTTCTTTTTTTCAAGTTAAATCATTTAAAAAATATCTGCTTCTCAGTTTTCAGTTATTCACCTCTCTCAGTCATGTGTTTTAAAAGGACAAAATTTATTATATTTAGCTCCTGGCTCATTTGTTCATTAAAATGCACATCTTTACTACTTTTGTCTCTTTTATATTATTTTTTAAGCCCAACATGCATTTAAAATACATTTTCTTTACATTTTATTAAAGAACATCAGTTCTGCCTACCCAGTGTGGCTCAGTGGTTGAGTGTCCACCTATGAACCAGAAGGTCATGGTTTGATTCCTGGCCATTATTGCCTAATCTAAGATTCTCTTTCATTGATGTTTCTATCTCTCTCCTCCTCTCCCTTCCTCTCTGAAATCAATAAAAATATATTTTTAAAAAAGATAGTTTAAGAAAAAAAAGGATATCAGTTCTTCTATAGTTTCTTTCCAAGTTGACAAATAGAATTATCTTTTATTCAGTAGAATATCACAACATAGTTTTATTTGTGTGTTAGCATGAGAGAAAGAATCTTTCTCACTCATTTTTTTGGATTATTTTGCACATCTCTTCACAATCACATATAAGATTAGTACTGAGTCATATTTTCTGCACACTTAAATCCTCTAATTTTTCTTTCGTACCTCATTTCAAATGCTCTTGAGACAGCTACCCAGAATTTCTGTTTGTTTCTTTCTCATGCATTTCATGACAATGCTATGCTTCCTTTGCAGGCATCTTTTCCACTTAGAATGACATTCTTAGCCTCTTGATCCTGCTTCATAATCATTGAAAACATTACTTCCTTCATTTTTTCCCGCTTGTTTTTTTGTGACAAATTCCACTTGCCTCTATAACTATACTTGCCATCCATCCTGACTCAAACTTACTCCCATTATAGTACGAAGAAGATATAACTGATTATATAATTTTGCTTCTGTTATTCACTCTATCGATGAATACACATTTTCCTATTTTATGAAATTTCTAGCTTTTGGGGATAGGCACTGTGACTCACATAGTTTTCCTATGTTCCAATTCTGAGTATATGGTGCCATTCAAGAATACATTGACTGGATACTTTTATAGAAAATAATAAAATTAAAAGAAAAAAATGCATTTATTGTTATATTTAAAAAATTGAATAAGCCTTCACGTTTGGAGTGTAAAGTGATTTTGGAAAGCTAGGGTAGGCATTTTGACTACCCTTTTTTAAGTTGTCCTAGGATTTTGTATAACTGTAAATAGCATCTGAACGAGGTATTGAAAATTCCTAATGTGTTGGTCATGAGTAGCATTTTTAGTTGGCAGCAGATCAAACCTCACTGACAAATCTTTCATATGGTTTTCCTCCTCCTGTTAACAAGAAAAGGCTCATATTCTATGACTAAAATGTTTCTATATAGTTTACAAACTTAATACCCAGGTATTTAGAATATCCACTCTTACCCTCAAATTACAGGGTCCTTAAGAAGCTATTTTCACAGTTCCTATAAATAAACTTAAACTAAAAAAAAACCCACACAACTTAAATGCATGTTTCTCAGTATATACAGGGTAAAGAGGAGGGGTAGAGAGGCAATATGGAAAGAGTAGAAAGAATAGTGTCATATAAAACTTACCAATCATATTTTTCTCTTCCCTCCCTCCCCCTTCTCTCTCTCTCTCTCTCTTTCTCTCTCTCTCTCTCTCTCTCTCTCTCCCCTCTATAGATTCTTTAGTTCTATTTTTCCCTGAAATAATTTTCAGAATCCTAAAGGGGTATCTCATGTGTTCAAGGGTTCACCAATTTTTGCGTCTTCTAGCTTCTGCTATTTCCTCCTTCCAAGTTCCAGATGGTGATGGTGATGACTTCTAACACTGACAATATTTAAAACTAACTCCTGTATCACTGAACACTGTACCCTAGCTTCCAGGGCTCCACAAAGGCAACACCTGCAATTTAGAATTGGCTAGATGCTACTACTAACCTTGGTTTCCTCTGAATCTGGGCCAAGAGTCCCAGTGGTCCAAGTTATCTCCCAAGAGAGGCATTCCTGATCACCTTAGTAAGAATGGCTGTTCTTTTGTTTCCTGAATTGAAAACATGAAGTATTTATCTTGTTCATTGCACAAATGCCAGACATAGTACAATATTTGAATGAATGAATGAAGATCACTTAGGCATTTTATTAAGTATATCTATTATTAGGCTTTGTCCTCAGAGGTTATGAATCATTGACTGGAGTTGAATCTAGGAAACTGATTTTTACAAAGTGCTGTCGTGATTGTGCAGGTGATCTATCTAGGGACCATGGGTTAAGTAACACTGCTTTAAGAGCAATAAATACGGGACTTAGCCAAATTCTACATATAAATTGGGTTCTTCCTTTGGAAAGAAAAAAATTAACTCAAAGGAACTCCAGAAGGTAAATGATACATGAATTTACTTAGTAATTTATTTACATCTATCTGTACCTAATTACATCATTTATTATAAGGATGCCAATTTTAAATCAAGAGCTATTTTTATTAGGAATAAATAACCTAGTGATGAGTGATCAGAGGTAAAGTTCCGGTCCTGGTCCATTTTTAAAAATATATATTTTTATTGATTTCAGAGAGGAAGGGAGAGGAAGGGAGAGAGAGAGAGATAGAAACATCAGTGATGAGAGAGAATCATTGATTGGCTGCTCACTGCACATCCCCAGCTGGGAATCAAGCCCACAACCTGGGCATGTGCCCCGAATAGGAATTGAACCATGACCTCCTGGTTCATAGGTTGATGCTCAATCACTGAGTCATACTAGCTGGGCCACTTTTTCCTATTTATATGTCGGACTTCCAAACAGAACTTCCGTGGGAAGGAGGATCTGCTGGAAATAAACAAGTCAATAAATAAATGCAATGATTGACAGAATTCTGGGGTGTGTGTTACTTGTATTGGTTTCCCTGAGCTGTTCTACAAGGTATGCTCCCCACTTTTGTTTGCTACCAGCAGGGCATTACAGCATCTTCAACGGGGCGACTCCTTTGTGTTGACAGAGCTCCAGCAGCTTTCAGAGGAAGCTGGGCCTCTGTAAACTGTGTATGTGAGGAAGCTGTGTGCTCTCAGATCTCCGTGTAGCCACTGAATTAATTTGGTTACTTCTGAAGAGAGGTGGCTCCATGAAATATTAACCAGACCTAGCTTCAGGGATAGAGGCTTAATTCCTGCTGTGTCATCAGCCCTTTGGAGCATAAAACTTTTCAAGTGCTGGAAAGTTTCCTTGTGTCAGTACTATTCTTTCTGGCGTTTTCTTCAGTGTGTTTAAGTGAAATTGCAATAAAAGTTGCTGAACTTCTCAGAGGTCAAGTTCATCAGGGGATTTTAAAAAGATTTATCTTTATTATTGAAAGTATTGCAGGTGTCACCTTTTTCTCCCCTATTGACCCCTTCCACCTTGCTCCCACCCCTCCCCAGGCCTTCACTGCAATGCACTATATTGTCTGCCCATGGGTTAGACAATATATGCATACCAGAGGCCCGGTGCACAAAATTCGTGCACTTGCAGGATGGGGGTGTCCCTCAGCCCAGCCTGTGCCCTCTCACAGTCCAGGAACCCTTGGGGGATGTCTAATTGATGGCTTAGGCCCACTCCCTGTAGAGAGCAGAGCTAAGCCATCAGTCAAACATCTTTAGCACTGCTGCAGAGGCCAGGGAGGCTCCTGCACTGCCATTGTGCTCGCCAGCCGTGAGCCCAGATCAGAGCTTCTGACTGAGCAGTGCACCCCCTGTGGGAGCACACTGACCACCTGCATTGAGCGTCTTCCCCCTGGTGGTCAGTGCACGTCATAGCGACTGGTCGTTCCACTGTTTGGTCGATTTGCCTATTAGCTTTTTATTATATAGGATTAGTTCTTTGGTTAATCTCTTCCTTCCACCCTCCTTCCCCCTTCCCTCTGAAATTCATCAGTCTATTCTATGCTTCAATGTCTCTGGATCTATTTTGTTCATCAATTTATTTTGTTCATTAGGTTCCACATATGAGTGAAATTATGTGATACGTGTCTTTCTCTGACTGGCATATTTCCCTTAGCATAATACTCTCCAGGACCTTCCATGCTCTATCAAATGGTAAGGGGTCCTTCTTTTTTTATAGCTGCATAGTATTCCATGGTGAAATGTACCACAACCTTTTTATCCACTCATCCACTAATGGGCATCTGGGTTGTTTCCAGATCTTAGCTCTTATAAATTGTGCTGTTATGAACATAGGGGTACATGCATTCTTTCTGATTGGTGTTTCAGGATTCTTAGGCTATGTTTCTATAATTGGGATCACTGGGTCAAACAGCAGTTCCATGTTTAATTTTTTGAAGAAACTCCATAGTGTTTTCCACAGTGGCTGCACCAGTCTGCATTCCCACCAACAATATACTAGGGTTCCCTTTTCTCCACATCCTCGTCAGCACTTGTCATTTGTTGATTTGTTGATTGTAGCCATTCTGGCAGGTGTGAGTTGATACCTCATTGTCATTTTATTTTGTATCTCTCTGATGATTAGTGACTTTGAGCATTTTTTTCATATGTCTCTTGGCCATCTGTATGTCCTCTTTGGAGAAGTGTCTATTTAGGTCCTATGCCCAATTTTAATTTGGACTGTTTGTCTTTCTTTTGTTAAGTTGTATAAGTTCTTTATATATTTGGAAATTAACCTCTTATCACATGTATCACTGGCAAATGTATTCTACCATATAGTGGGATCCCTTTTCATTTTGTTGATTGTTTATTTTGCTGTGCAGAAGCTTTTTATTTTGATGTAGTCCCATTTGTTTATTTTTTCCTTTGTTTCCCTTGCCTTAGGAGATGTATCAGCAAGCATAGTGCTATGAGATATGTCTGAGATTTTGCTGCCTTTGATTTCTTCTAGGACTTTTATGCTTTCACAACTTGCATTTAAGTCTTTTATCCATTTTGAGTTTATTTTTGTGCCTGGTGTAAGTTAGTGGTCTAGTTTCATTACCCTCTGAGATGTGAACTTCAAATGGTTAGGGAAAATTTTGTAAATACAATGAATTTTACCTGGGTTAATTTTTGCTAATTTGATGAAATATTTGTTAAATTTTTTATATATTTTACCTGAACTACATTTTCAGGTAACTACTTCCTGAGCATAATTTAGTAGCTTATATGGCTTACTGTTTTCTTTGTCATAATTTGTTTTAAAATTATAGTAGAGTCATCTTTTTAGAGTTCCAAAATGGTAGCAGAAAATCTATATTCATCTCACTAACTCCCATTATAATTTTAAATCCTTTCTCTCTCTCTCTTCTTTTTTATTGTGGCAAAAACAAATAAATTGAGAACAAACATTCTAATAAATTTTTAAGATGCATTACAGTATTGCTAACTATAAGCAATGTTGTACAGCAAATCTCTAGAACTTTTTCACCTTGTATGACTGATACTTTATTTCTATTTTCCCTTCAGCCCCTGGCAATCACCTTTCTGGTTAATCAGTTTGACTACTTTAAGTACCTCATGTGACTGGGATCATGCAGTATTTATTTATCCTTGTGTGACTGATTTATTTCACTTATCATAATGTCTTCAAGTTTCATCCATGCTATAGTATATGATAGGATTTACCTTTGTTTTTAATGGCTGGCCTCGAAAGATTCCAACCCTGGATGAAATAAAATTCTTCATATATTCTATGATATTCCTGTGTAGGAGAAAAGCACAAGCCCATTATGTTTAGAGGGCCATCATGGCTACATGGAAATTTATTTATTTTTATTTACCTAATTAATTAATTTAATTTCTTTAGACAAGAGGAGTAGGTTAAGGTTTATCTCTTTTTTTTTTATAGTAGTTCTGCTTTCATTTCATTGATTTTACTT
This sequence comes from Plecotus auritus, assembly GCF_963455305.1. Lineage (NCBI taxonomy): Eukaryota > Metazoa > Chordata > Mammalia > Chiroptera > Vespertilionidae > Plecotus > Plecotus auritus. The sequence goes on along the minus strand of NC_137777.1, from coordinate 23,452,388 downwards.
TACTGATGTAATATTCCCCTTCATTTCTATGTTAGGCCTAAAGGAATGTTGCAGACAAAGCTTTCTATTGGGGCAAGGAATACAAACCCACTCAGAGTTGCTCAGGTTAAAAGGGAGTGAGAGTTATTGTAAAGAGGCAGAGGAATAAGGTGTTGAAATACAGAAATAATTATGTTAAGAGCTAAGATGGATCTTACCTCTCAAGAGTCTCAAGGACTCTCTCATCTCTCCCCTTTTATCCTTGAGTCTGCTCTATTGTCCCCTGTCTTCATCAGCTTTCTGTCTGTATGTCTCATGAGTTTGCATATGGCCCAGTCACAACTGTTTATTGTACATGACCCATGTGATTAACAAATTCAAAATTATAAAATAAGAATGGGTTGGCCCAATCAATCTTTTTTCACCACATTATAGGTCTCAGCAAGCTGCTGGATGGGACCCACTGGGAAACTTCTGATCAAATCATATGTGGGTCAATGGGCAACTGAAGTTGTGGGTTACATGTGGACACTGTGGGCCTCCTACAGAAACTCTGAACATCAAATGTAAGTAAGACATCGCAATCCTGCTGATCCTAGATGTTTTATATTTTTAATGGTACTAAATAAAATTGAATGTATCTTTGAATTTCATATTAGAAGGGCAAATGGCTATAATTATAGCCATAAACTTTCATTATAAGAGTTAAATATGGTGGAGATTGATACTGATACTGTAGTATGATGCCAACATGGACATGACCAGGAGGTTTATGATGTATTATTATGCTAGTGTTTTCATTATTTGACCCACAGAACAATTTCATGTATGCTAATTTACTTTATTTGACTATATTAGATATTAGTATAATTCCTTACCAAAGTCTACTGTTGTTTTTTTTTTCCATTAGTTAACCACATTTTTGATCAGTTCCTTCTTGTATGCAGAACATATTTGGAATCAGTTTGAGGAAAACAAGAGGAAAGACTCATAATCCTTTCTTTAATAATCTTTTGTTTTGCTGAGAGAGGATTAAAAACATGCTTGGAAAAGCTAGAAGGAAGATCGTCTTCGATTATATGAGATTAATGTAGATTAAACAAAATATAATTTAGTGTTTTCGGAATATGAGATTATTGCAGTTAGGTTTTTCTTCAAAGTTCAAAAAGAAAGTAAAATGTGAAAAAACAACAACAATGTATGTAGAACTCAGAGAAATGGGGACTGAATTATATTATTCTCACTGACAATAGACCAAGGTGTTATGCTTCTGTGCTACCTTGGACTTAGGAGAAGTTAATTGGCTAGAATATTTGGAAAAAATTGGAAAAGTGAACAAATACTTCACTTTGAAAATTTGACTTCGTCTAAGATCTGGAAAGATTGAATCATATTCCTCAAACATTCACGTAAGTGTTCCTTCTCTGCTTTTTATGGACATTACAATGTCAATTGTAGAGGAGATGATGTATTTTTATCATTATTTTAATATGAGTTTTCCAGTGTTTTGATGTATATATTTAGATTCTGTCTGAGAATAGTAGTAATTAAAGAAAGATGTATTAATTATATATTGCCAAGTAACAAATTACCCCCAAACTGAAGACGAACAATAAACCTTTAGTAGCTAAGAGTTTCTGTTGGTAAGTAATTTGGGAGTAGCTGAGCTAAGTTTACTGGCTCAGGTTTTTTTCTGAGGTTGTATTCATGATGTTGGCTAGTCCGCAGTCATCTGAAGGCCCTACTGAGGCTGGTAGATTTGTTTCCAAGATGGCTCACTCATGTAGCTATTGGCGGGAGGTGTCAATTACTTGCTTGCTGTTGCTAGGAGTGCTCAATTTCTTGTTGGGTATTGCCAGGAGGCCTCCGTTCCCTGTTGAATGTTTTAAAAAGGTGTAATTCCTCATCTTAGGGCTTCTTGAGTATATTCATGACATGGCAACTGACTTTCTCAGAGTAGATGATCCAAGAGAGCCAAGTGGAAGTCACAATGTCTTTTGTAACCTAGCTTTAAAAGTTGCATCCTGCAATTTATCCAATACTCTGGGTTACACAGGTCAGTTGTGTTCAGTGTGGAAGGAACTACACAAACACCCACATCCTGGGAGGTGGGGCCTCCTGGAAGACTGGCTAGCATAATAGCCCTTGCAAAAACAAAGCCAGCAAACTGCAGACTCAGACTGAAAATACTCTCTCAGAAAGAAGTCCTGTATAGGATCAGGTCTTGTTTTATGAGAGGTCTGCTAGAAACATGCCTCCCTCCACTTTTGAAGACAGAAAGCAGCGTTGGGATAGAAAGAATTTTTGCTTACTTTCCCAAGAATATTTTCTACTATAGCAGTATTACTTGTTGGTGGAGACAAATGTTTTCAAACTTTATTGATTTTTGTACCTCTATAGTAAAAATGTATAGTGTATATGTTCTTCATAAATGTATATTAATTTATACATTATATGCCCATAACATAGTCGATTCATATACTAAATATTACTGACTCTTTTCTTATTTTCGTTGATAAAAATTAATATAAAAAGAAGTTTTACTATTTTCTCCCATACCTTAATGAGCACTTTTTACACCACACACCTAGACCATTTGTCTACATGATGATTAGGTGAAAGTAATTGTTTCACTTAATGAAAAAATGAAGGAAAAGAAGCAGTGTGTGATAGAGAATTCAAACAGTAGTGGTCAAAATGTCCACCCCATAGGAAGATAAGCAAGGTGTGACTTATTCCAATAGATTTTCTTTTTTACTTACCAATGACAAATCTCTCCATATCTACCTCTCATTTGCACTTTGTGGTTTTAGACCCTGGATAGCATATTTGACAGCCAGTATTTCTAGCAAATCTATAGATAGTATTAATTCTTCCTCTAGTCTTTCTCATGGTACAAAGGGAGAAATCTCATATATAAATTGGGTGATGTCCTAAATATATTGAAGATTGTAGAATAATAAGTGTCAACGTCCCAAAGTTATTAGGTTTGATAGCTATTTGGAAAAATGGCAATATCCCACTTCTATCCCAGTGTATATCTATTGCTTGACCTGTGGGCATCAAAGGAAGAAGAAAAAATGAAAACAATATCTTTAATAATTATCTCTTCCTCTGGTCAACCCAGGATTAAGAACAGAAAATAAGTAAGAGAGAATCTGTTGAACATGGACTTTGTTTTTACAAAGTTATGCTCTTCCTGTGACTAAAAAACCCCAGTGGAATGCAGAAATTACTAAATGGCTCCAAAGTAAATTTTTTCATTGTGTTCATTTAAGTGTGCTTTTTATAGATATGGCCCCTTGTGGTAAAAACTCTTCTGCATTTTAGAAATCAGACAACAGCATTAGCCTTTGTCTGAATGTTAGCATATCTTCATATGTGGCACACACACAAATGCTATTTCTTTATTGAATAGTCGTGGTTAATGCACTTTAAATAATCACATGTGTTTGAAAAAAGCCCTAAATGGGTAGATTCACATTCAACCACAATTACTTGGTGTATAATTTAACTTTAATACCCTCCCCCCACCCTGAATTATGAGACATAATTTAACCAGGATGACAAATTTTCTTGACAAAGTAAAAATATCAAGAAGAGCTTAGTGCCTTATTTTTATTTTCCCCCTCTAAATACAAAAATTCAGGAAGAATACCAGTTTGCATCCCTGTTCAGCTTAAGGCATCTTTCTCTCCTAATGTCTAAAGATGGTTATTGATTTTAATGTGCAACTTTCTCATTGTACTTTTGTAAAATGGAAAAATACGTTGTGTTGGAAATGGTGATGTCTGTAAAATATATGCTCCTCTTTGTGTTTTAAAATGCTATAAGTATTAGGGGGAGAACCAGTGGTATAGACTCTATAGATTTCACTTTCAAAAGAAAGCTACTGTTTTTTTCTGGATGAGGAAAAAGTTACCTTAGTTTTAGAAATTTAGAGAGGAAATATGCTGAAATGATCATAAGAAAACTTCTTGGAGAAGTGGGTAGATAATGTGTTACTTCCTTCCTTAATTTTTCACAATGACCTGATAATTAATTTTATAATGAGGAAAAAATGTAGAATTGAAAACAATTAGGAATGAGGTAGTTCATGATGGTGCCTACATAATGTAAAAAGCATCACATATTTTAAAATTGAGATAACTGAGTTTTGGAGACCCAACACGGAATTTGAAAACCAAATAAGGCAAGTATTAGTTTAGGCTTTAGGAGTGAATACTTTCTGTCTTTGACAATTGTAGGCAAATTTCAGGATAGATGTTCATACAGGGCCAGACTATAAATGGATTATAGTCACTCCCCTGAGTAGTTTTGTTTTCAGATAAATATAGAATAAATCCTAGATCTCTTCCTGGATGCACATCAGCAAAGCTGGGAATCATTCCAACAGAGCATAGAGGGATTTATCCAGAGCCTGAACTTCTGTCACACTAGGAATGTCAGATAAGTACTTGGGCTAAGAACATCACTATCAGTGGCTTTACTAGTCTCTATAGTAAATTCTGCATTTAAAGGCTACATGTGAGAACTTTATGACCTCAGGTCAGAGAAGAGGGTTGGAATCATCTCCTGCATAGATAACAAATGATTTGAAAATAACTGGCCTTGCAATTCCTTCCACAATTGGGAGGCCCTAAATATTAGTCTTCAAAGCAGAAAGGAAAAAAAATAACAGACCAACAATATATAAGAATCTAAATAAATTTCAATGGCTAAAACTTGAAAAAAAACACAGAAGGATATAGTTTGAGTTTACTACATATTAATGAATGGTAAAAATAGTAAGACATTAAGTAAGAAGAAAGGAAGGAAGGAAGAAAACAACAATTATGAAAATCAATTTAAAGCTTATAGTTTGGTTCAAAGACACATACTCATAGAGTATTATTCTGTATTAATAGGCCCTACTTTTGCAGCATATGACAGCATTTTAAAAATATTTAAAAGGGTTGTTACTATAAGAGTTTGGTCATACTAATGAAACTTAACTCAAGACTTGGTAAATACAGAAAACAATGTTTTCAAGTCTTAAAGACTTAGCGTAGCTAACGCAAAACTAAACCCAAAAATATTGATATGATCACCACCACCACTACCACCACAAAAGCTGAATTTCCTGGGACTGCAGCTTGAGAGATCTTTGTAAAGAGTATTTTGAAAATGTCTGCTGGTGCTTCTACTCTGATGTCCATTTGCTCTAAATTGTTCAATATGTACTCTGTACATACAAATAATTCTTATTCTCATCCTATAACTGAAAATACAGTTCAGAAAATGAAATATATAGTAAATAACGTATTTTAGGCTCTTGTTGGGATTATGTCAACTTTAATAATAAAAAAAGCTAGCATTTCTGTAGTAGTTCCTCTGTGCCTGCTACTACCATAAGCTTGTAAGTGTATAAACCAGCCCTGGGCAAACTACGGCCCGCGGGCCGGATCTGGCTGTTCTATCCGGTTCTCTTGCTCTCCCCTCTGCTCCTTTACTTTGAATTTATATTAGTTCACACAAACACTCCATCCATGCTTTTGTTCCGGCCCTCCGGTCCAGTTTAAGAACCCATTGTGGCCCTCGAGTCAAAAAGTTTGCCCACCCCTGGATAAACTCTTAATATACAGTATAATCCATATAACAACTATGGAGTCAATACTGTTACTATCCTTATCCTGCAGGTGAGAAAACTAAAGTCACCCAGAATTTGAATCCTAACCATCTGATTCCAGAGTCAGTAGCACTATTTTCCACTTAGTTCTTTGTGTTCCAGTTTCAGTAGCTGTTTTGATTTTCTTTTTCTCTCCTCAAATGAGTCATGCTATTTCCCTCTTTAGGGTGTCTATTCTTATTAAATTAATTACTTTTTCTATTTTCACCTAAGCCAGATCTGCTCATTTTCAGATATGATTTTAAATGATATTTTTTTCAGAGGCGCATTCTTAGTACCCTGGACTTCACCTTCATGCCACTTAACATGATTGTAATAAAATAATCTTGACCTTGGTCATATAACTTCTGTATTGTTGCCTGTAATGTTAATTCTTGAGGGAGCGATTGACTTTGTTCACCTTAGCGTTCCACTTCAACGTTTTGAACAAAGTGGGTGTTTAGTAAATAGCTGTTGAATGAATGAATGAATGAATGAAATGGAGGAAGCCTGCATTTCTGTGCTTAATTGAGAGTATAAAGTCCAGAACATATATATATATATCAAAGCATGTGTTTACATTCAATGAAATAGAAGCTGGCACATTTTTAAAGCATAATTAAGTATTTTTTTTGGATGCCATTTTTGCTCTTCTCTGGTAAGCTTAAAAGCTTACACATACCCCTGTCTTTATTCTCTTATGGTTAATTTTTTTTTTTTTTAAATTCAAGCCATAGACCAACTTCATTAATAAGCTTTACGTTTAGTATGAATCAAACTGGTTGGAAACTTAGTAATTTTCCATTCATTGGTTAAATTCTCTGTGAATATTTCCTTTCATAATGAAACTATTTCAACTTAATGAAGTGTTAGTTACTGGAACAAAAATTATAGCCTCAAACGAATTAATGGTCCCACCAAATTGTGCCGGCTCTAACCACAGTGCTATTGGTGGTTGAGGGGCCCAGGGAGGTTTTAAACAGGCCAAAAACTGGGGGAGGCCACTTAGCATTCCCAGGAGTCCCAGTGCCGTGGAAACACAAAGTTAAGATAGGTTTTAAAGTTGAAACAAAGCAAAAGAAAATGATACCAAAAAAAAAAAAAAAAAAAGAGAGAGAGAGAGATTTTTATTTCACAAGACCTTAAGCTAACTATTTGTACAAAACCAAAAAATCTTGGCAAGTTTATTAGCATAAAAACCTATTTGATCTCAGTACCATAGGGTTTCAGATGAAAAATATCTCCATTCAGACTTTGGTAAGAGGACTATCTTTAGGAAAAACATCCAAATCCATAGCATTCCTTTACTTTCTGTTAGAATTGGTTCTTATTAATTTTTTCTGGTGAAAGGAGTAATAACTGTACTTTTGGATAGGAAATAGCACACATTTTGTTTTCTTATATCAATGAAAAATAAGAAACTGTGTTCATATCTGTATGAAAAAAATCTGTGATTTTATGTAGGAAATTAAGAAATCAGTGTTTGCTGAAGAGTATCTATAATAAAAAAATAAAGGAAACTAGCTTTTTAGTTATAAAAATTGAGTTAGAAGATAAAGAGAACCTAAACAGATTTATAAATATTCTTGTCATAAATTTGAATTTACTTATCATAGAATGAAATATTTGTTTACAGTTTGCTAAACACAGGTGAGATTATATAAATAAGGATAGAGTGTTGAAAGTAGAAAAAACTTGTGACAGTATCATTTAAATATTTGATTTCTGTTCCAGTGATAATAAAAGGAATATTGTCATTTTGCCTTATAAGCCTTTCTAAATAGAGCAAATATTATGAATAGTATGTTAGATTAGAAAATGTTACATTATTATTAACAACCCAAATATACTTCAATAAATTGAATGCTTTCTTAATGATACATTCATTATATTTTCAGATTTAAAATCAATTATGGTTCTCTTTCTATTCTAGAATTCTATGATATGTGCAAATTTTAGACCTTTTATAGAAAAAAGAAATGTTGTTGTTATGAACTTGGACTAGATCTTGATTATGTTCTTAGGAAAAATTCTAGCCTATTCTTAAAACAGACATTGAATAAATGTTTTAGGGTATAAATATTTATAATAAATATTTTCTCTCTTTGTGTAAATTCAGCTCTCTTTTAGTTAATAGGAAACACTTCTTAGACTTACTGATAAAATTTCTGTGTGCCCATATCCTGAAAGTGTGTAAAAACTGTTAACCAGATATGGGATAGTTAATATGGCACCTGTATCTGTCAGCCTGGAGATCATGCCATAAAAGGTTTTATCATTACTAATGACTAAATTATCAGATAGATAATGATGCTTTTAGATGGTCAATTCATACTTTTATTTTTAATTTAATCACATTGACTTGGACTTGAATGTTTTAAAACTTACCTCCATTTTATAACTCAATTTTATTTTGAATTGAAAGAGAAATCAAGACACTTCTTTTATTCCAGTTGAACATTTGTCTTTTCTCTACTAGCATACTAATAGTGTATTATCAAATTATAATGGTAGTTCTATCCGCTATTTGATGCTTTATATAGAAAGTAGTCCTCTTGTAATTATCTTCACTTTTCTCTATTTTGTTTCTGGTATATTTTAACATTTTTATTAAAAAATAGTTATGGAATTTGGGTCTGTATTTATATCTAAGTGTATAAAGCTTATCTGTGATTTTTTTGTAGGATGATTATATATCTCAATTTGTTTGGAGATAGTCCTACTTTATATTTGTTATTCAACATAATTATTAATAACTAGAGGACTGGTGCACGAAAATCGTGCACTTGTGGGGGGAGGTCCCTCAGCCCAGCCTGTGCCCTCTCGCAGTCTGGGACCCCTCAGGGGATGTCCATGTCCAGCTTGTGGCTGGATGGCCTTCTGCTGCTGCATTGCCTGCTGCTTGAGTTTCAGCAGCTGCTGCACATGCACAGGTGGGCCACCATGGTCTGTCCTGCAAACACCATTAAGTGGGTAGGTCAAGCGTGGAGGCAGGCTCACCCTGAGTTCCCTGCGCTCCCCTGAGTCACTGAGTTGTTCAGACTGACTGCCTTCTACAGAGAACAGTACTGGGATCGGGCCTAAGCTGGCAGTTGGACATCATTCTTACATTCTGGGACCCCTCAGGGGATGTAGCAGTGTGCCAAACAACAGGTGGCCAGGGATGAGCCCAAATCAGGGCTGGGCACCACGCTGCTCAAGCTCACCCCGGCCTGCTGTGCCTGCTGCCATCGCTCAGTAGTGCTGCCATGGAGTCGGGAGAAGCTCCTGCTGTAGCAGCTGCACTTGCCAGCCGTGATTCTGGCTTCTGACTGAGCAGTGCTCCCCCTGTGGGAGCGCACTGACCATGAGGGGGCAGCTCCTGCATTGAGCGTCTGCCCCCTGGTGGTCATTACATGTTATAGCTACTGTCCGGTCGTCCGGACGTAATGGTTGCTTAGGCTTTTATATATAGATTAGAGACCCGATGCACAAATTTGTGCAAGGGACTCAGCTCCTTCTGCTGTGGCGGCTGCCTCTGCTTTGGCCTCCGCCACCCTGGCTTCATCCAGAAGGTCATCCAGTCTAATTAGCATATTATGCTTTTATTATTAAAGATGCTCTCTTTTACTCTTGAAAGTGCCCCAGCTTGGACAATAAATATAATCACCTTAATGTTACCATCTTAAGCAAAATGTCCAGAATTTTTCAAATAGTTTCACATGGTAAACTTGCCAATTGATATTTTAATTTCCCTAACAACTTTTATTCACCACAGAAGCTGATGCTTCAGTTTTACTTTCCATGATGTATTTGCCTTATTTTAAAAAGAAAATTATTTTTTAATAATAGTAATTCCATATCTTTGATCTCCACACTTTGAAATGCTCTTTGGGTATTAACTCACCAATTGAGTGAATGAATTAAATGAAACAAGACTGAATTTCTGTGCTTAAATGAGAGCATAAGGTCCAGTATATAACATATGTATTTTAAAGAAAACAAAATATATGTTTGCATTCAATTTTAATGAAATAGAAGCAGACACATTTTTAAAACTTAATTATTTTTTGTATAGCATTTTTGCTCTTCTCTGGTAAATTTAAAGCTTACAAGTACACTCAATTTTTATTCTGTTCTGATTAAAAAATTTTAAAAATTCAAATTAGTTTTCACTGATTAAAACATTTGATCTTATGCCATCAAGCCATGAGAGGGAGTTGAGGGGTTGGGTCTGAGGAAAGGAGGATTACTGAAGAATAGGTTTTTGAAGCCACCATCCCTCCACCTTTGATTCTCGAGATTCACTACCTTAAAGAGCTATCATTTACTTTCCATCATTCAGGGAGAGTAGAAACATTAACACACATTGTCAATGTACTGAAATAAAATATTTTTCTTTGGAGGGAGCCAAATAAATTCAGTGTATGTCCTAGGTCAGTCACACTACATAATACACATTCACCCAGATTTTTTATTAAAAAGAGTGTTCAGTTACAGATTTGAGGATGAGGAATAAGGAATAAGTATTGAGGAACTATGTGGAGTAGTATAATAAATTATTATTATGGAAGCCCCAAATGAGAATTATCAGGAAGAGAAAATAAAGGCTAGAATAGAGTAATAGATCCAAGATTTGGCCCGGAAGAAATGCCTCAGACAAGGTTACAATGGTGGACCAGTACAGCTAGAAGAAATTTATGGTTTGTTTATAATAGTTTTTTCATTCAATCTGGAATTCAATGGGTGCTTTGATAAAATGCAAAAGAAATAAAATTAGAAATCATGTAAATTTTGAAAATACAAAGACTGAATAATCACAAATGGAGTATAATTATAAGGAAAGCAATGAGTGAAAGTATTATAGAAATGTGGACTCTACACCTAAATTCTGAGAGGAAGTGGAAGAGACAAAGGTCACTTGAGCCAAGTTGGGAATGTGAGCAAGGCTTTTGGCTATCTCTGAAGGTGTAAACCACATGAAGCCCTTTAATAAATTCCATTGTAGCAAAATCTCATAAGGGCATACATTTTCTATCCTTTATACATTGCTGGCTGAACCTGGAAGAAACTCTTGGCAAATATAAAGCTTTAATGTGCAAAAATTTTAAAAAGAACAATAAAAACCTTCTTTCAAAGCATTTTCCATCCCCTTGATGTCCCTCTGCCAAGAAAAAATTCTAGCCTTGGGCAATTTCACCCTGTGTATTAAAGCTTTGGCAAGGATTACTGTCAAAGAGATTGAGTGGGTGTTCTTTTGGAATTGAAATTATAAATGTGTGCTAGATGTCAGAGGTCACCTTTCTGTCTATTCTGAAAATGTTCTAAGATTCTAAATACCAAGAAACATGTAGCAGGCAAGGGGAGAAAAATAAGTAGATAGATGTGGAGAAGGCTTGGGGAATTTAAAGAATACCACTTCTTGTCTCCTCCAGCATGTATGACTTGATAGGAAGTCATAAATACTTGTCAGGAAGGTAGAAATATTGGGATCTAACATGAAGTTCAGACCAAAGTTGCCCTTGCCTATTATTTGAGTGTACCTATCTATAAATCACATTCTTTGTATCTACATTCTAAATAAAAAAAATTTCTTCTCACATTCTGAACAGAGAATATTTTTTTTTGCATACATACCAGACTATTTTTTTTTCAGTTTCCTTCTTTCTTGTGTTATATTATCTGAGAAGAGATTCAATCTTCTGCTTTCAATATAGTTTGACCTAAAAAAAATAATTGTTCAAGTAATGGAGATGGGCTAGTCAAGAAGAATATCTATCCCAGGATGAGAAAATGTCTATGATTAATCTATGGTATAGAGTTAAAAATACATATGAATATACATATATAAATATACATATACAAGTTTTATATATATATATATGTATATATATATATATGGTATTTTATATATAAAATAAGTATTTTTACACACACACACACACACACACACAGATATATATCCTATATAATAAAAGCCTAATATAGTAAGTGTCTGGTCATCTGGTCATCAGTTCAACCAATCAAAGCGTAATATGCTAATGATATGCTAAGGCTGCTCAACCACTCGCTATGATGTGCATTGGCCACCAGGGGGCAGACGCTCCGACCAGTAGGTTAGCTTGCTGCTGGGGTCTAGCCAATTGGGACTGAGTGAGAGGGGCTGGACACACCCTGGAGCCCTCCCACAAGTTCCTCCCCTGTTGGCCAACCTCCCGCATCCCTCCATGGCCCTGATCATGCACTGGTGAGGTCCATCGGCTTGGCCTGCATCCTCTCGCAATCCGGGACCCTTCAGGGGATGTCGGAGAGCCAGTTTTGGCCCGATTCTGCAGGTCAGGCTGAGGGGCCCCACTGGTACACAAATTCATGCACTGGGCCTCTAGTGTGTGTGCGTGTGTGTGTATGTGTGTGTGTGTATACACATATCAGGTAAAAATAATGGCCTTCTTGTTGAAGAGGAATTGAGGGGGTCTAATTCTTATTGTTCAACCACTTTTTTGCCTGGAGGCAACCTAGGGGCAACTTGGTTGAATATTAAGCCTCAGCAGAACATAGTTTTTTAAAAAAAATAAGGTTGCTGGACAAATCATACTAAATTCTTTTAATCTAAAATGCTATTACTAGAGTCATTTAAAAGCAAAACAATTACAAAGTCTTTAAATGAGACTAATTGTTACCAGGATTTGTCTTTATCCTTTTAGTGATGGACAAATGTTAACCTGGTTTTAGCTTGTCTATGGCTACCCAGGATAGAGACTACATTTCTTAGTCTCCCAAGTGCCTGTGTGTGGTTATTTGACTAAGTTTTCCTAATTTGTAACCTCCTAAATAATATAGAAGTCAGAATGATTTTACACAAAAAGTGAAACTATAAAAGAAATAAAAAAGTGCCACTCTAGCAGCAAAAAAGATCAACTAATGTCAAAAGATCACTTGAGAAGTATTGAAATAATCAGTAGACTATTGAGATAAAGAAGGTGTAGCAGTTCTTGGTCATTGGAGAAAAGAAGAAGTTTTAAATAAGAACTCAAGTTCAACTTTGACAATCATTATTGACAATTGACCATATGGAATGATGGAAGAGTTTGTATCAAAGCATTTGATATTTTGAGCTCGTGAGACCAAATGAATGGTGGTGTTGAAGAAAGAGTAAAGTTTGAGTTATTCCATTTTGCTGAGTAAGATTCCAATAAATTCCAACCTGGAAAAGTGTATATGCTTAGATTTTATGAGGATAAGCCAAGCAAAATCTCAGTTGGAATAGCTCTAATAGGTAAAAATAATGGCTATTTCTGGTCGTTAGCATAATTATGACTTTCTTGCATTTAGTTAAAAACTGGGTATACTTCTAAGTTGGTACATATCCCGTAAAGATTGAATTTTCTTGAGGCACATACCTGCTTCCAAGGGAATATACATTTAGCTTTGATCTAAGGCTGAGTGTTTTATCTTCTATCTCTTCCTAGATGTAGAAACATCCCCAAAAGTTGGCATTGAAAGCTACCCAGAGGCAAGAGGGGCTAGCTTTCTGTCTCTTGCTTTTTTTTGCATTTAAATAAAGTTTATACTAAATTTCATAGTATTTCCAGATTTTATTCATGATCTAAACTTTAATCAATTAAACCTTTTAATTTATTCACTTACTTTTACAAATATTTGCTACTTTAAAGTATAATTTCATCTGTATTTCATAGATTCTAGATTCTATAAAGAACTAAGATCAGCTGTGATAATTTGTTGACTGCCTTAAAGTTTTACCTTTTCTCAGTGAGATATTAAAAGAAAATATTGGGCAAATTCATTAAAATTGATTCAAAAATTTTTTGAAACTTGTGCTTGAAATGTGGATTATAGTATGATTCTCAATGTGATGGTTCTCTGAAACATGTTGCCTTTAATTCCCTACATCCTCTGGCTATAACCACAGTATGTTTGCTCTGTTACTTAGGGACAAAAATGTACACATTCTAAATACAATTTGAAAAGAACTATCTGTGCACAAGAATAAAAAGGAAAGGACCTGGGGCTTGGTTGAGTAAGCTCTGAATGAGTCAGCAATATGATGCTATTGTGGAAATAAGCCTGCCTGGTTTAATGTAGAGAAACTAAAACAACATACAGAAGGTTGTGAGGTAGTCTTTAATTTTATTTTTTAACATTTAAAAAGTTGTGTGAAAGTGGAAACTTATACTTAAAAGAATGAAAGTGATTATACAAAGAATGGCTACTGTGATTGATTGGTGGGCTTAGAACAAGGGATGTTTTGATTATGGTCTTCATCTATGCTAATATATTAAATCAAGGAGGTTTGCTGAACAGTTACTCCCTATAATTCTGGACAACAAAATACAATAAATTATAGTAAAAATAAAGGAAGAAAGATTAGAATTAAGCACAAGGAGACTTTTTTAATGTGAAGGTGATGAAATTCAGTACCAAGGGAAATAGCAGATGTTGAGATTACATTTATTAGCGGCTCAAAAAATCTTTCCCTTTTCTCACATCTCTTCCCTTTCTGTGGTCTCCAAGAATCTAGATTTTGTTCTGGTTTATTCAACATACAGAAGGTTGTGAGGTAATCTTTTATTTTATTTTATTTATTTATTTTTTAACATTTTATTTTTTTTAATTTTTTTTATTGATTAAGATATTACATATGTATCCTTATTAACCCACCTCCCTTTCATGACCCCACACCCCTGTTGTCTGTTTCCATTGATTAGGCTTATATGCATGCATATAAGTCCTTTGGTTGATCTCTCCCCCTTACCCCCACCCTCCCCTACCTTCCCTGAGGTTTGACATTCTGATTGATGTTTCTCTGTCTCTGGATCTATTTTTGTTCACCAGTTTATGTTGTTCATTATATTCCACAAATGAGTGAGATCATGTGATATTTATCTTTCTCTGCCTGGCTTATTTCACTTAGCATAATACTCTCCATCTCCTTCCATGTTGTTGCAAATGGTAAGAACTCCTTCTTTTTTACCACAGTGTAGTATTCCATTGTGTAGATGTACCACAGTTTTTTAATCCATTCATCTGCTGATGGGCACTTAGGCTGTTTCCAAATCTTAGCTATGGTAAATTGTGCTGCTATGAACATAGGGGTGCATATATCCTTTCTGATTTGTGTTTCTAGTTTTTTGGGATATATTCCTAAAAGTGGGCTCACTGGATCAAATGGGAGTTCCATTTTTAGTTTTTTGAGGAAACTCCATACTGTTCTCCATAGTGGCTGCACCAGTCTGCATTCCCACCAGCAGTGCACGAGGGTTCCCTTTTCTCCGCATCCTCACCAGCACTTGTCATTTGTTGATTTGTTGATAATAGCCATTCTGACAGGTGTGAGATGGTACCACATTGTTGTTTTGATTTGCATTTCTCTGATGATTAGTGACTTTGAGCATGTTTTCATATGTCTCTTGGCCTTCCTTCCGTCTTCTTTTGAAAAGTGTCTATTTAGATCAGTTGCCCATTTTTTGATTGGGTTGTTTATCTTCTTTTTAAGCTGCATGAATTCCCTGTAAATGTTGGAGATTAAACCCTTATTGTTGATATCATTGGCAAATATGTTCTCCCATGCAGTGGGCTTTCTTGTTATTTTATTGATGGTCTCCTTTGCTGAGCAAAAGCTTTTTATTTTGATGTAGTCCCATTTGTTTATTTTCTCTTTAGTTTCCATTGCCCTAGGAGCAGTATCAGTGAAGAAATTGCTTCGGCATATGTCAGAGATTTTTCTGCCTATGGCAGGGGTCCTCACACTTTTTAAACAGGGGGCCAGTTCGCTGTCCCTCAGACCGTTGGAGGGCCGGTCTATAGTTAAAAAAAAAACAAAAAAAAAACTATGAACAAATTCCTATGTGCACTGTGGGACCGGGACGAGTCGGCTGCTAAGCAGGACAGGCGGGCTAGATAAATGTCCTTGGCGGGCCGAATGTGGCCCGCGGGCCATAGTTTGAGGACCCCTGGCCTATTGATTTCTCTAGTATTTTTATGGTTTCTCGTCCTATGTTTAAGTCCTTTATCCATTTTGAGTTTATTTTTGTGTATGGTGTAAGTTGGTGGTCTAGTTCATTTTTTTGCATGTATCTGTCCAATTTTCCCAGCACCATTTATTGAAGGAACTGTCTTGACTCCATTGTATGTTCATGCCTCCTTTGTCAAATATTAATTGAGCATAGTGATTTGGGTCGATTTCTGGGTTCTCTATTCTATTCTATTGATCTATATTTCTGTTCTTGTGCCAGTACCAGGCAATTTTGAGAACAGTGGCTTTGTAATAAAGCTTGAAATCTGGTATTGAGATCCCACCTACTTTGTTCTTCTTTCTCAGGATTGCTGTGTCTTTTCGGGGTCTTTTTTTATTCCAGATGAATTTTTGGAGAGTTCTTTCTAGGTCTGTGAAATATGCCGTTGGTATTTTAATGGGGAGTGCATTGAATCTACAGATTGCTTTGGGTAGTATTTTAATGATGTTGATTCTCCCAATCCATGAACATGGTATGTTCTTCCATCTGTTTATGTCTTCCTCTATCTCTTTTTTCAGTGTCCTGTAGTTTTCCACGTATAGGTCTTTTACCTCCTTAGTTAAATTTATTCCTAGGTATCTTACTTTTTTTTGGTGTGATGGTAAATGGGATTGCTTTTTTAGTCTCTCTTTCTGTAAGTTCACTATTGGTGTATAGAAATGCCATAGATTTCTTGGCATTAATTTTGTATCCTGCTACATTGCCGAATTCATTTATTAAGTCTATTAGTTTTTTCATGGAATCTTTCGGGTTTTTTTATGTACAATATCATGTCATCTGCAAATAGGACAGGTTTACTTCTTCTTTTCCAATTTGGATGCCTTTTATTTCTTCTTCTTGTCTAATTGCAATGGCTAATACTTCTAGTAGTATGTCGAACAAGAGTGGTGAGAGTGGGCATCCCTGTCTTGTTCCTGTTCTTAGGGGAAATGGTTTTAGTTTTTGCCCATTGAGTATGATGTTAGCTGTGGGTTTATCATATATAGCTTTTATTATGTTGAGGTATGATCCTTCTATTCCCACCTTGTTAAGAGTTTTTATCAAGAAAGGGTGTTGGATTTTGTCAAATGCTTTTTCTGCATCAATTGATATGACTATGTGATTTTTATCTCTCAATTTGTTTATGTGATGTATCACGTTATTGATTTGCAGATATTGTACCATCCTTGCATTCCTGGGATAAATCCTACTTGGTCATGGTGTATGATCTTTCTGATGTACTGCTGGATCTGATTTGCTAGAATTTTGTTGAGGATTTTTGCATCTATGTTCATTAGGGATATTGGCCTGTAATTCTCTTTCATTGTGTTGTCTTTATCTGGTTTTGGTATTAGGGTGATGCTGTATTCATAGAAGGAGCTTGGAAGTGTTCCTTCCTCTTGAATTTTTTGGAATAGTCTGAGGAGGATAGGTTTTAGTTCTTCCTTGAATGTTTGGTAAAACTCCCCTGTGAAGCGGTCTGGCCCTGGGCTTTTGTTTGCTGGAAGCTTTTTGATGACTGCTTCAGTTTCCTCCATAGTTATTGGCCTATTGAGCTGTTTAGATTCTTTCTGATTGAGTTTTGGAAGGTTATATTTTTCTAGGAATATGTCCATTTCCTCCAGGTTGTCCAGTTTGTTGGAATAGAGTTTTTCATAGCATTTTTTAAACAATCCTTTGTATCTCAGTGGGGTCTGTTGTTATTTCACCTCTTTCATTTCTGATTTTGTTTATTTGGGTCCTCTCTCTTTGCTTCTTGGTGAGCCTGGCTAGGGGTTCATCAATCTTGTTTATCCTTTCAAAGAACCAGCTCTTGGTTTTGTTGATCTTTTGTATTGTTTTTTTCTTTGGTCTCAATGTCGTTTAACTCTGCTCTGATCTTTATTATTTCCTTCCTTCTGCTTACACTGGGCTTTTCTTGTTGCTCTCTTTCTAACTCTTTGAGTTGTAGGGTTAGGTAATTTATTACCATTGTTTCTTGTTTTTTGCAGTAGGCTTGTAGAGCTATGAACTTCCCTCTCAAGACTGCTTTCACTGTGTCCCATAGATTTTGGATTGTTGTGTTTTCATTGTCATTTGTTGCCATGATGTTTTTTATTTCTTCTTTGAGCTCTCTGGTAACCCAGTCATTGTTTAATAGCATGCTGTTTAGTCTCCATGTGTTTGATTTCTTTGGGTTGTTTTTATTGTAGTTGATTTCCAGTTTTATGCCACTGTGGTCTGAGAAGATGCTTGATATGATTTCTATCTTCTTGAATTTGAAGAGACTTTGCCTATGACCCAACATATGGTCTATCTTTGAAAATGACCCATGTGCACTTGAGAAGAATGTATATTCTGTGGCTTTGGGGTGAAATGTTCTGAAGATGTCAATTAATTCCATCTGGTCTAGTGAGTCATTTAGGACTGATGTTTCTTTGCTGATTTTTTGTTTAGAGGATTTGTCCAATGGTGATAGTGGGGTATTAAAGTCCCTTACTATGATTGTATTGCTGTCAATCTCTCCTTTGATATCCTCCAGGTGTTTTTTTTTATGTATTTGGGTGCTCCTGTATTGGGTGCGTATATATTTACCAGAGTTATTTCTTCTTGTTGGATTGCTCCCTTTAGTATTATGAAGTGGCCTTCCTTATCTCTTGTCCTTCACTTTGAGATCTAATTTGTCAGTTATAAGTATTGCTACCCCAGCTTTTTTTCATTTCCATTCGCCTGAAAAAACTTTTTCCATCCCTTCACCCTCAGTCTGTGTGCGTCTTTTTTTCTGAGGTGGGTTTCTTGTAGACAGCAGATATATGGGTCGTGTTTTCTTATCCAATCCATTACCCTATGTCTTTTGATTGCGGCATTTAATCCATTTACATTTAAACTTATTATTGATAGGTACTTATTTGTGGCCATTTTTATTCTTTACCCCTGTGTTCCTTCTTCGCTTCCTATTTCTTTCTTTCTTTCTTTCTTTTTTTTTTTTTTTTTTACAGCAGACCCTTTAGCATTTCTTGCATTGCTGGTTTGGTGGTAATAAATTCCCTTAGCCCTTTTTTGTCTGTTAAGCTCCTAATTTCACCTTCAATTTTGATTGATAGCCTTGCTGGGTACAGTATTCTTGAATTCAGACCCTTCCTTTGCATGACTTTGTATATTTCATTCAATTCCCTTCTGGCCTGATGAGTTTTTGTTGAGAAGTCAGTTACTAGTGTGATGGGGTTCCTTTGTAGGTAACTTTCTGTCTCTCTCTGGCCGCTTTTAAGGTTCTTACTTTGTCGTTGGTATTTGCCAATTTAATTATAATGTGTCTTGGCGTCGGTCTTTTGGAGTTCATTTTGCTTGGGACTCTGTGAGCTTCTTGGATTTGTGTGCGTTTTTTCTTCCCTATATTAGGGACGTTTTCTATCATTATTTCTTCAAACAGGTTTTCTATTCCTTGCTCAGTTTCCTCTCCTTCTGGATCTCCTATTATGCGGATATTGTTTTGTTTCGTGTTGTCCCAAAGTTCCCTTAGGCCAGGGGTGGGCAAACTTTTTGACTCGAGGGCCACAATGGGTTCTTAAACTGGACTGGAGGGCCGGAACAAAAGCATGGATGGAGTCTTTGTGTGAACTAATATAAATTCAAAGTAAAGGAGCTGAGGGGAGAGCAAGAGAACCCTCCGCTCTTTCGGCTCCACGGGCCGGATAGAACAGCCGAATGGGCCGGATCTGGCCCACGGGCCGTAGTTTGCCCACGGCTGCCTTAGGCTCTCCTCCTGCTTTTTAACTTTTTTTTTCTAGAAGCTGCTCTACTTGGGTATTTTTTCCTACCTTGTCTTCTAGGTCACTGATGTGGTCCTCTGCTTCTTCTAGTCTCCTCTTGATGCTTTCTATTGAATTCTTTACAGCAGCAAAGTCATTTTTCATTTCTTCTTGGTTCTTCTTCATTTCCTCTTGGCTCTTACTCATATTGTCGAATTTGTCTTCCATTCTTTTCAGCCACCTTATAACCATTTCTCTGAATTCTTTCTCTGGCAGGTTGCTTGCCTCCATTTCGTTTACTTCCTTTTCTGGTGATGCCTGCTTTTCTTTCATATGCGGGCTGTTTCTTTGTCTCCCCATGGTCTCTCTTCTCTGGGTGTCTGGTTATGCAGTTCTCTCTCTCCTGCGTTGATTTAAAGGCACAAAATACAACACAACCAGGTACAACACACAAGGCACTGAACAGAAATGTATTCACAATATTAATAACCCAAAATATAGGTGACCACCAGAGAAAGGCAAATTAAGGGATAGGAGAGAATGAAGAAGAGAAAAAAAAGAAAAATAAAGGAGTGCCAAAATGAAATTGGGAAAAGGAAAAAAAAAGTAAGAGAGAAAAGAAAGAGAATAAGAAAGAAAAGGGGAACAAACTATATATATGGGGAGAAAACTCCAATACAACAGCCACTAATCGCAACAAATGCCAGCAACAAGTACCTGGAGATGAATACAAACTACAAACAACAACTAATATCAAGCGAGGCAAGGGAAAACAGAATAAAAAAAAAACAACAACAAACAAAAACAAAGCAAACAAATAAAACAAAAAAAGAATAAGCAAAACAATCTCACAAACAATCATAAAAAATCGATATAATCAACATTCAAGCAAACAACAACAAAAGGACAGAGAGAAAAACAATTTTTTGGATAGTGAAGACAGAGAGGAGAGAGGTGTGTATGAACTTGGAGCAGGGGATTGGATATTAGATATAT
This sequence comes from Plecotus auritus, assembly GCF_963455305.1. Classification (NCBI taxonomy): domain Eukaryota; kingdom Metazoa; phylum Chordata; class Mammalia; order Chiroptera; family Vespertilionidae; genus Plecotus; species Plecotus auritus. The sequence continues at coordinate 23,432,046 of NC_137777.1, read as the reverse complement.
AAGTAGGGGTAAAAAGAAAGAATAGAGAGAATCTAAAGCAGGAAAAGGGTAGGAGAAACAGGACAACAAAAGGGGAAAAGTTAGGAAGAGAGTGATGGCATAAAGGTAGAGTTGAGATAGAGTAGAATGATGCTAAAGGAAAGATGAAAATAGAATGTAGAACACTAATCTCAAAGTCAAATAAAGAGAAAATAAAATGACACTTTTTAAAAAAAAAAAAGGTAAAATAGTAGTAGTAATAATACTGATTGAAAATAAAAATGTAGTAATTAAAAAGGTAAAATCAAGTGAGGAAAAAAGAAAAAAAATAGTTTCTTAAGTAAAAGATGAAAAAATAAAAAAAAAAAATAAAAAAAATGTGTAGTAGTGAAGGTCATTCACTTCCTTTATTGTTCTGTTTGGCATGCCTCTTTCCCAGTCAGGACAGTATTGCAGTTCTCTGCGTTCCACTGCTCCTCAGTGTTGTAAGCCAGTCCTGATTTTTAAGCAGGCAGTGTGTCTTACTCTTTTGTATTCTTTTATTTGTGATTACACAAGAGTCAATTTATGACTCAACCCCTGGGTGGCAGTGTTTCTGGATTGACCTCTGGGTCTGTAGGTCCTCTCTAGCCTGTGCTTAGATCCTGCTTTCCCTGTGGCAGTTAATACTGGTTTGTGGGAGTGCACTGCCCCAGAGCTGGTTCTCCGACGGTCACTCCCCGCTCCGATCCCCAGGTTCCAGAAAAACAACTTTCCCCTGCAGTCTCCTAGGGTGTCCCCAACTGGGTGATCCCATGCACTGGGCTCAGCAATCAGAAGCAAGGATTTAAAGAGGAGAAAGCACAAGTGTGCGAACTCTGGGGCTGCGCGCAAGTCTGCGCATTCCTTCCTTCCCCCCATGTCCAAGCAGCCGGCACACTTCTAAAATTTTTAGGCTGTCCTTCTGCGTCAGATCAAAATGGGTTGGTTTTTAGAGATCCCCTCTGTTAGCAGCTCTGAGGACCCCCTTCCACATTCATGCATCACGCCAGCCCCAACAGCCACGGATTTTTCTAGGCACAGACTTTCCCTGGTTCTCCAGCGTCTGTAGTGTGTGCATTTCTCTGTCCTGCTGGGACCAGAGACCTCACCTTATCACAGGCGAAAACTGACCTTTCCGTGGTGGAGTGTAGAGCTCCTCTGAACCCGCGTGTTTGCGCCAATTGGGGACTGGTGCTCTGGGGTTTGCAGCTGTTCAGTGGGTGCCACAGTTGTAGATTTTCAGGCTTCCAATAACATCCACTTTCCCCTTTAAGATGGCGCGGTCTCTGATTCCGAGCTGGTGGCTCCAGGAGGGAACCCAGCAGCAGTGGGGACTGCCTGGTCAGGGGAGCCGTGTCCAGCAGTCCCCCACCTTCTCCTGGAGTATAGCTGTCCCTTAACTCACCAACAGACACTCCCCTTGTGACCCACAGCTGTTCTTTCTATCTGCTCCGGGACAAGGCTGGGACACGTCTGTCTATTCGGCCGCCATTTTTTTTCTCTCTTTAATTTTATTTTATAATACAACATTACAGAAGGTTGTGAGGTAATCTGAAGGATCGAACCAGATGATCTCAAACGTCTACCTCTTCTCTGCCCCTGTCTCTTTAGTCTCTGTGTTTCCACAGAAAGTGTTTGGCTGTTTGAGTGAAAATGAACACAAACTGGAATGGTGTGTCCTTGAAGGAAGGGGCTCCAAGAAAGCTTGAAAACTTCTTCTCTTGGACTTTATTTATTTATTTATTTTAAAATATATTTTAATTGATTTCAAAGAGAAAGGGAGAGGAGAGAATGATGGAAACATCAATGATGAGAGAGAATCATTGATTGGCTGCCTCCTGCACTCCCCACACTGGGGATCGAGCCTGCAACCCAGGCATGTGCCCTGACTGGGAATCGAACTGTGACCTCCTGGTTCCCAGGTTGACCCTCAACCCCTGAGCCAGACATCTCTTGGACATTTTTAAAGTCTCCAGTAGACTATGACAAACAATTAGAATTAGGGAGACCAAGCTAGGATAAATTAGATTGGAATAGTTAATCAACTTAGCAGCTATAAAACCTCCAAATTAAGATCACTGCATTGTCCTGTCTTGTTGAGGCAAAAAACTTGTCTAGAGGAAGTCTCAATTCTGAGACATATCTGAGAACCAGAATACTGAGAGAAAACTTCCTTTACATTTATTTGTTTTATTTAATTTTAGGTATGCACAGCGATCTTTAAAAATATCCTAAATATCCTTTTTTATACAAATGCTGTGTAAGATTGAGGGTCTAATCACAGAGGGTCTCTCTGACACCCTCCCAATCTTCCAAAGATGGTCCTGGAGTATCGTATTTGCAGACACAGTTGTAATATCAATATGCCATTTCTCCACAGAGGAAGGAAAATGCTTTCTAAATGGGTATTTTTGACCATCAGAAAAACTTCAGGGTTTTTGACAGTTTTGAGAGACAAGCTGAATATAAAGGAGGTAATAATGAAATCCAGAGATATAGGATTAAATCCTGGAATGTTTCTCTTTTCTTAGTGAAAGATCTGCTGGCCTCAAGTAAACTGTTTTTGACGATGTGAATTCTTTAATCTTTTGAGAATTTAGTTTTTGTTTTGTTTCATTTTGTTTGTTTTTTTTACTAGAAGGAAAAACCAGAGGAAGACATTAACAGATTTGGGAGATCGAAAATACTGATTTGTGTTTCCTTCTGTTTCTAAAATGTACATTTTTGGGGAAAAAGAAAATATTAGAATACATAAGTGAAATAAAAACAGACAGATTTATAGGGGCCTTCAGCCTTCAGTTCCAGTCTTTTTAGCAGCATGTTTCTCACACGGAGACACGCATACGGCCATGGTAATGTCTGTGGCACAAGGCAAAATAAGATTTGTGAGGTTGTCAGGGAAGATAAAATTTTCTAGGTTGTTTCCATGTGACTCTGGGACTCTTTTGTGTATTGCTTAAAAAAAAAAAAAGACAAATATCACTGTTCAAAGTCCTCAGGCCATTTCAGAATTTGAAGTTATTGATTCTCAATTTATTTTCTCCTTGGCTATTGTGCTTTGTGCTGAATAGACTAGACTCTTAACAGTATTGTTCCATTGTGGTTTCTGAAGCTCGGAATCGCTGCCTCACCGAGTTTCTTCTACAGCTCAGGCCTCCTCCACTCTCCTTTCTTTTATTGCTTCTTGCCAAGCTTTGGGCATGAGATAAATTGTGATATGTAAAAGGTTTGTCACTTTGGATCTCTTTTTGGATTTAGCTTAGCAGGCTGTAATGAACACTTACAATGAAAGTTTCCTTTGCAGACCTGAGTCACCACCTGCATTCCTGAGTCCCCTGGAACCTAAAGGGTCCATCTTCAAGCTTCCCTCTTTGGAGCTAGGCTCCTGCTATGCTGCCTTCTCGCAGGACCATTAAGACATGAAGAGAAGTTTCTATCTGGGGGTGACATTTCCTGAGCTGTAACTCACATAGCAATGTTCTCTCTGTGTCAGTTTACAATGTAGCATCTAATAGTGCTTTTTCACTGGCAGAGAATGCATATATAAAATTGAAAGGACTTAAAAATATTAAAATTCAAGGTTAAATGACTTATTTCTGGCCCACCTGTCTGCCTTCCTTCTTCTACCACCTGTCTCTCCCTCTCCCCCCTCCTACCCTCCCTCCTACCCTCCTTCTTTCCCTCCCTCTCCTTCCTTCCTTCCTTCCTTCCGAGCAAATTTATTTGTAAAAAATTAGCATTATCTTACTTTCATTTCATCTTTTCTCTACTTAAAAGTGACTACACCACTGTTCAAATATAAAAAAAGGGACATAAAGCACACTTTAGGTGTTTTTAGGTTTTATTAAATGGTACATTAAATGCTTGGGTGAATCAGGTGGGGGCAGGCAGAAAGCCCTAGAGTTCAGATCTGCCAGTTTAGAAGAGAGATTTGTGAGATGCCTTAGCAATGAGATGCAAAAGAGGAAATTAAATTGATCTGAAGTTTATAAGAAAAAGGGATTTATCCATACACCTTCATTTCTCCTCACTTATATTTTTCTAATTTCCAGGGTGATAATATAACATTTGGGTGTCACTTGTGTTCATGGTTTATGACAGTCTTGGGAAGAACCATTCCTTCGGTTTTCTATGCCAGTAAGAAAACAGACTCAGTTTGCTTAAGTAACTTGTCCAATATCACTCATTTAATAAGTGAAAGAACTAGGATTCTAATTCAGATACCATGGACGTGGATCCTTATATTACCCTTATGTATTTTCCCCCACTTTTGTTCTTGAGCCACAAATAACTAAAAATTTACATTAAAGCTGGATTAGAAATGAAGGGAAACAAATGTTGGTGAGAATGTAAAGGAACACACGCTCTCTGATTGCTAGGGAAGCAAAATGGTACAGCCACTTTGGAAGACACTCTTGGCAGTTTCTACAAAGCTAAACATAGGCTTATTATACAATGTAGCAGTTGCACTCTTAGCTATTTACCCAACTTGAGTTGAAAATTATTCCACTCAAAAACCTGTACATGAATGTTTAAGGTGGCTTTATTTAAAACTGCCCAGATTGGAAGCAACCAAGATGTTCATCACTTAGGTGAATGGGTAAACAAACTGCAGGAAGTCCAAACAATGGAATATTGTTTTCAGTAATATAAAGAAATGAGCTGCTAGGTCATGAAAAGACATGGCAAATCTTGAATGCATGTTGCTAAGTGAAAGAATCCAGTCTGAAAAGACTAAATTTTGTATGACTTAACTGACACTCTGGAAAAGACAAAACTATGGAGACAATAAAATTGTCAATGGTTGCCAAGAGTTTACGTGGGAAGATGGGATGGATGAATAATAAAAGGCACAGAGGATTTTTAGGCCATTGAACTCTTCTGTGTAATACTGTTATGGTGGGTACATGACATTATGCATTTCTAATAATCAATACAACTACACAGCATAAAGAATGAACTCTAATGTAACCTATGGACTTTGTTAGTTAATAACAATGTATCAATAATAGTTCATCAATTGCAATTAATGTACCACACTAATGAATGATGTTCATAATAGGATAAACTGTATATGGGAAGATAGGGTGTATATGGGGACTCTGTACTTTCAGTGTAATCTATACTAATAAAAGGGTAATATGCTAATTAGACTGGATGTCTTCCAGATGTCCTTCCTGTCAAAGCCACAGGCACCTGGGACCTGGGCTGGCTTCACTCGGGCTGCCCGCAGTCCTGGGCGCCTGCGGCTGCAGCCGGCCCAGGCACCTGCGGCCGGCCCCGGCAAAGCCGGCCCGGGTCCCAGGTGCCTGCAGCCAGCCGGAAGAGGGAAGCCTGGGTCCCGGGTATAGGGGCTGAGGCAAAGGAGGTTAGGGGCAATCACACAGGCAGGGGAGCAGTTAAGGGCAATCAGGCAGGCAGGCAGGCAGAGGTGGTTAGGGGTGATCAGGAAAACAGGCGAGCAGTTAGGAGCCAGCAGTACCAGATTGCGAGAGGGATATCCAACTGCTGGTTTAGGCCCGATCCCGCAGAGATCCCTGTGGGATCGGGCCTAAACCAGCAGTTGGACAGTAATAATGGTATATGAAGAGATAAGGTCTGAAAATTTGATAAAAGTGCTCAGTGGGGAACCTTTTGAGGCAGAGGGAGTAAGAAGATTATAATTTTTTAAAGAAGGGCACATGCCCTTGAATCCAACTCAGATGACCAGCGACATCTTCTTGAAAAAAATTATAATCTTTTTACTCCCTCTGCCTCCAAAGGCTCCCCACTGAGTAGGACTCAAGGGGCACCAGGCTATGGAGAAAGCAAGATTGTTTCAGAAGCTGCTGTAGGACTCCTGATGAGAACCTGTCTGTCAGAGTGTGAGCTGAGGCAGCAGCAGTGGTCATGGAAGAAGGGACTGACTGAAGATTTTTTGTTCGGTTAAGTACACATTGCCCCGCAGCTATAATGCATGGAAGTCTATTACAGTTCATTGTGAATTTATATTCAGACTCTATGCAGACTGTAAGTTTCTTTGGAGAAAATAAAGGGGATCATGAGGACTTCAGGAGACTATTGATGACAAAGAGTGATACATACATTTTAGGAAAATTTTCATAAATAATAATCTAGGCATAGAAAAGGTCAACTTCTTCCACACCACCATTTTTCTTTAAAAAAATGTTTTTATTGATTTTTAGAGAGAGAGCTCACAACCTGGGCATGTGCCCTGACCGGGAATCAAACTGATGACCTCTTGGTGCATGGGACAATGCTCAACCAACTGAGCCACACCGGCTGGTGCCACAGTTTTTCTTGCAATGACCCAACATGATGGGATGTCAAGAATGTAATAAGTCTAGGTGTTGTGAAGATAATTAGAGCAAATACTAATTTGAGTGACATAAAACCAACTGTCAAGCACAGATCACGAAGCCACTATGATTGGGTGAATCTATTTGAAGTATAGTGTATGTTTCTCTAAGTATGTCCCTAAATGTAAATATGACCCCAAATGGAGTTTAAAGGCCGGTACCAATTCATGTCACTAAGATAAACCATAAACCAGATTATAAATATATATACTGATTATGAATGGTGTAGTCCAATTATGATATTTATTAAAACAAGTTATCACCAAAGACATTTTGAGGAGAATAAAACTATATCTTTGTTAATGAACTATACCTATAAATTGTTGTTGGTTAGTGTTTTCTGATGGAGGCAGCAGACAAAATGTTGCCTATAATTCCAAAAGAATGGAACTCCTAAACTTTCTAAATCACCACTTGCAGTTTAGATGAGCAATGCTAACTTTAGAATGGTAAATAGTTATTGTATAGAATGTTCATCTGGTAAGACACGAAGGTTCTGTACCTTATGTTTGGAATATTATGGCAGACTAGGGTAACACAAGTGTTTATTTCTCTTACTGATCATGAATTGGAAAAGGATGGGAACAGTTGAAGAACAGCCCATCTCCAGCCACCATCTGCTTGTTATAGCATAACTGTATGTTGTCATTTCTTCCTCTTTTTTATTACTGTTATTAACACACTATAAAAAATACATTTAAATAACATTAAGTTTGCAACAGAAACCATCAAAATATAGTCACTCAATCTTTAACTTGTTCTGTGGAAATTGCTTTATTCTTCATTTTAAACTTGGTTTGAAGTCATGCAGTATCCTGCTGTTCAGTTACAGTAAAAACAGGTGCCCAGGAGAGGTAATTACCAATCTTACTTTTTGTTTTGATTTGATTCAGAGTCTTTGTTCACTTATTGTGTACTCCAATTGGTATCAGTTTAATACATGCAAGGGTGTCTTAGAGTAGAATTGATCACATTTATGAGAGTTCATGCTTTTGTAGAAAGAATGACAATATGACAAACAATATAATACAATTAAATTAAAAAAAGATTGGATAAACATTTATTAATTCTATTATGAGAGAGGCATATTGTAGTCACCTTATTTTACATCACACCTGAGATTTTACCTATTATTTACATTAATTTATATATTATGTCCAAATAATATAATCAAACTGAGTATAAATTTTTATTAACATATTCATGTGCTCTTAAGATATTTGAACTTTTTACAAAATAAAAATAGCTTTATAAAATGATGTTTTTAACATAACTATTTGAGTAAAAACCATTAATGTTCTCTACCGCAAGATAATTGTTAGTGTGATGATCCGTATAGACATCTGTTGTGTGTATGTAGACATTTTTACAGAAAGGTGATTATACTAAGATATGCTTCTCTGAGAAAGAGTAAAGCTCACTTTATGTCATGAACAGGTTCTTGGAACTGTAGTGAAATGACCTATAACCAAACCAATTTTACCACAGGCTAATTGATATAGACAGGAGTTACATTCCTAGGGCATCTCATTGACATTATAATGAAACAATATTGATCAAATTATTTAAGGACCAGTTGTACTTTATAAAGTGTGTGTGTTTGGGGGGGGGAGCAGTGAGTATAATATACATACATATGGACCAATAATTTGAATATTCTTTTATGGAGGGATGCCTTTGAGTTCCCACGCTCCTGGCAAGCCACAGAAGGTTGAGAGGACTGATTAATAGACAAGTTCATCAGCCAAGGGCCAGTCAAGAAAGCGGAAAACATTTTAAAGTATTTCAAACAGAGGGAATTTAATGTGGGGAATTGATTATACAAGTGTGGAAAGGATGGAGGAAGTGAAAAGGGTTAGTGAGGTAATCCCGAGATAAATAATGGCAGGAAACAGCTTCTTGCCCTAGAGAAACAAGAAAGGAGATGGTGTATGAAGGCGCAGGGCAAACAGCCCACTCAGAGACTTAGGGGGAGGGACATGGAGGGAAATTTCTGAGGAACTGATGTAAGTTCCAGAGTTGCTGCTAGGAGCAGCAAGACAGAAAAGAAAATAAAACAGGGAGAGAAACATGCCTTCTTCATTCCTCTTGATTATGAACCTGCCAGGCCCTCCTATTCGGACAGGCTGAAACACAGCCAGCCAGCTGGCAGGGGAGCCTGAGATGGGTTTTACAAAATCCTAGCCCCAGCATTACAGAGTAGAGGAGGAAGGAATGGGTGTAGAGCTAAGCACAATACTAAACCAGTTCCACAAGTGAAAACAAACCTGGGAAGATTTGGGACAAGAACTCAAGGAGATGACTATGACTAGACCCTAGATAATTTAGTAGGTAGGGGTTCAAAGTCAACTAGAGAGATCTTAAAGGACCTTATTTTGCATCTACAGGCAGAAGAGATCTGACCATCTGGTGCGTGTGTGTGTGTGTGTGTGTGTGTGTGTGTGTGTGTGTGTGTATGTATGTGTATGTGTGTGAGAGAAAGAGGGGAGGGAGGACTAGTGCTTGGCTCATAACAATGTCTCTAAATAGTAGCCATTATTGTGATTTGAAAGTATTTTTTAATTGAATAGTTGCATCATGTTGTGTGTGGGTTTTTTTGTTTGTTTGTTTTTGGTTCTTTTAGTAAGTAAAAAAAAAAAAAATCCTGTTTTTTTTCCATCTCCCATTCTTTCTTTCTAAGAAAAATAATGTAATATGTTGAGTTGCTGCTTAACAGCAATCAGTTTCTTATGCAAAACCCCAAAGGCTAAGAGTTAATTCTTTAAGATACCTACCTAGTGATGTGGACTTCAAAGCCTTGGGTGATACTACTATTCATTCACACATCCTTCCAGAGGACCTGTGACACCATGTGTAGGGCCTCAAGACACAAAGGACATAAGAAATTCGACTTTCCCAGAAAATCTATTTGAGGGGATGGGGCTTAGAAGTAAAGTGTAATAAATAACTACAAGCAGGAGCAACATGCTAAGTGTAACTATTTTTCTTTTGTTTTCTTCCTTAATTTCGTGCTCTTAATCGCTTATAGTCAAGCATTATAATGAAGGCAATATAATTACTGCTCTGCCTGTTTGGGTACACAAATTAAAAATGACAGCAGAGGGCGTGGGAACATGATGCCCAGTGCCTTTACTTCTATTTTTATATTTTGTCTGAAGTGTGTAAGGGGATAGTTTATTTCCTTTTCAGAGATAGGAGCAATGGGAAGAGAGAAGAGAGAAGTCTGAGGAGAAGCCAATACTAGAAGTATTTTGAAAAAACTATTCTTTGAATCTTATTGCAGAATATCTAATTTCTGCAATTCCAATGAAGATCAGTTCATTATACCTGTGCTAGGTTTGAGTAATTGTGGGCTTGCTTCTTTATTGAGAGCGACTCCTATCCTAAGATCCCAAAATGATGGTGAGATAAAAATGCCAGCACCAAAGGCTCTCTTTCTAGATGCAGTTAATTGTCTCCACAATAGGTGACCTTTCATGGCCTGCAATGGGGCTGTGCATTACCTGTCCACAGTAGCAGGGAGGGCTCTGCCAAGGACTTTGTTACTCTTTTTTTAAAAAAAACTTGTTATGCCATGTTTCTTTTCCACAGGCATTAAGGATGACTCAGGCCACTTCCTAAGGAGCATAACAGGGATCACACAGTAAGTCAGGTTCTTGGGCCACGCATTACTCATTTTATTTTGAAAAATTATATAAAGGGGCTGACAAAGCAATAGTGAAAAGGATGTGAATTGTATCAATGGTAATGATATCAAATGAGTTATGGTTTTGCTGACAAAATATTCAAGCCTTGATCACTCTTACTGCAAGGTATTTTTAAGATATATTTTTAAGATTCTTTTGAATTGTAGTATAACGGCAATATATTTTTAATATAAGATTTAAAACACTTAACTTGCTCCTGCACTCTTCTGTTTGTTAACTCAGCGGAAAGCCTCGGATCCTTGAATGGACAACTCCTTTTCTCTAGAGGGTATGTTTCTTGAGGGCAGAGCTTTTTGGGGGTACCTTACAGGTACCCTACTATGATGCATTTGATCTGGTAACTCTCGAATTACATCTCTACTTCATTATATGCTATGCCTCTTTTTTATTCTTGTGTGCCTCGTGTTTTTCTGCTTGATTTCTTCCTGAGAGCAATTGTGGCAAGTAGTTTGTGTCTAAATTTATGGGTGTGAGAGTAGAGAATTTGGACGATTGTTTTCACTTTAGAATCAAAGCTTTCTAAATGTATAAAATCTGTTGCATATACTGTGGCAAATCCTCCATTAAAACATGATGGGAATTCTATACTTTTCATTATATTTAAAGACATTACTTAGTATTAGATCTGCGATGATAAGAATTGACCATGAATTGCCTTTTCAGTTATGCCTCACTTGTTAGTACATATGCTCAGGTATTTGGCAGAGCAATTAACACTTAGTACTCAGACTACTTCATAAGGAGCATAACAGGGATCACACAGTAAGCCAGATTCAAATAATCTGCTAGAGAGACCATACTATTAATTTGTTGACTAGGAATTTTAAACCATGGGATCATTTTACAGCACTAATATTTTAGGGAAAAAATAATCGAAAGAGCTACTCTTATCACAGGATTAGTATTTGTCCAGCATTGTGCTAGGTGTCTTACTTATATTGTTCTATTTAGTCCTCTCAACAAACCTCAGAGGGAGATATAAAATATCATTTTTAGATAGTTTAAAACAAAACATCCAAGTCTTAAAATAACTCCCAAAATCACACAAATGGTAAGTTTTGGAAGTGGGACTTGAGCCCAAGTTTGTCTGACTCCAAAATCCAGGCAAACTCACTACACATTTTAGTTCTTGTGTTACGTTAGGGATCTCCTTTATGCATCTGTTGCTCTTGTCCGTCCTCTAATGCTTTATGTCTTTGACCTCCATGATTCTGTTTTCTTTTGGCGCTCCTCTCTGACTGTTCCTTCTCCATTACTGGACTATTCCTTTCCTCATTCTACACATTTTCATTCACTCACATTCGAATTACAACCAGTTTGCTGGGAACTTCTCCTGCCCGTGCCACCACGTGCGACAGGCATTCCACATTTAGCTGAACTGCTCGTTTTCCCACTCAGCCGAGCTCCTCTTTCTCTGTTCTCCAGTTCAGTGGGCGGCCTCACTATCCCCCTTGTTAATCAGCTACAAAGCTAGTGTCATACTTCTCCCTCACCACACCAGCGCATGCCCCAGATCTGATTAATCAACGAGGTCTAAATATCCTTTTGGAGGTCTATTCTATCTATTCAAATTATTACTGCCCTGGTTGAGGTTGTTTTTCTTATAACTAATGCCTGAAGGACAGCAAATTCATCTTGACTGTTCCTTCAGACCTGTCCTCAATGCAGCTGAAAGAGTCCTATAAAATGAAAACCTGTCACTTCACTGCTTTAAGTCCATCAGTAGCTCCTCAGCACTGTTGTAGGATGAACTCCAACATCAGACATCTACAATGGATCCCTGCAGCCTCTCCCATCTCATCCCTCTCTGCTCCCTACATGCACCGTAGATCAACTCCACTCTGCTTGAGCTCACACTGCTTTTCTTTCTTTTTTTTTTTTTTAAACTGGCATTTCTTTCAACCATCCCATAGAGCTCCACTAACTCCTCTGAACCTATTCATCTCAGAACTCATTTCCCCAAGGAAATGTTCCGGACACTACTATACTGACTTCGAGGTATTTACACAGATACCTATTGACTTAGGTATACATGTGACTCCTCCAAAGTATTGTGAACTCTTTCAAGACAGAGAATATGTCTTACTCACCTTTGTATTCCAAGGACTCAAAACAGTGCTGGTTGATAGTAGGTGTTTAACAGATGTTGAACACCCCAATCTCTCCAAGTAAGTTTGTTTTCAAATTTACTTTCACTTCCTGTCCACTTAGTGGGAAAACTGACATTGGAAAATAGTCAAAAAGCTGGTAACGTGAATATTTATCCTGTTTCTCTTAATAACATATTAATCTCATGTTTACTTTCTTCTGCCACCCAGCATGTTGCTAGTCTTCATCTAATATTGACTAGAACATGCTCAGGGAAATCACAGTGCTTCTAAGAGAAACTTTAAAAATACAACAAAGTAACCGAGCTTCGAAACAGCCGAATGGTGGCAAGGTATGTTACATTTGAAAACACTCCTAGTTATTATTTTCAAAAATATGTTAGGCTTCTATTCTCAATAATAATAAGTCTTTGCCAGTTTTCCTTATACCAGTTACATATAATTTCCTTACACGTACTGGTATAAGCACTCTGCCCCTAATTCCTTATTTAATCCTCACCATACTATGAAAATATTGTCTAATTTGCATATGAGTAAACTGGGATTAGGTCAACTTGCTGAGGGACACGCAACTAAGAGTAGGCGGGGCCAACATTTCCACAGAAGCCCTTATCCGGAGTCTGAGATTGTAACCGCAGCATGATTGTGCCAGAAGTTTGCTTTCTATTATGAAAGTATACTCACAGTGATTCAATTAAATCCATGAAGAAATAAACTACACTGTGATGCTTTCCTCTAATGCTTTTCGTTGGTTTTATTCTTAGGAGGGCGAGTATTGACTTTATCAAATTATGGATTCTATTTAGAAGTTTTATTTCTCAATAAAATAAGTATAGTCTCAGATCTAGGCCTCCAGCGATAAAAATGAATGAGAAAGTGTTTCGGGAGACAATGGAAACTCTTGTGGCAAAGATGATTCATCCCCAGGGGAGCAGAGGAAGGGAGACCATCAAATATAGAGAACATTTCCATCTGCGCCCGGGTTGGCTCAGCAGGATAATAGCAAGGAGCTGGCCAGAGAGAGCCTCCTTTGCTGCAAACCACACGCGTTCTGGTTCGAGTCTCTGCACTTAGAATGTAAAGGAAGCATAAACAAGAAGTTCCGCTACCAGATGGGGACCATTCTAATTAGTTAAGTCTGCTCGAATTTTTGGCCACCAGTTGGCAGATGCAACAGATGCCAAGGGAGCAAACAGAATCTGTTGGCAGTTTTGAATTTTAAACCAGTATATCACAAATAGATTCAATTTAGAAATATTTTCCCCTTTGGTTAAACTCTAACTTAATTTTGTCACATGCCAAGAAGTTAGAGACATATTATGCAGCATTTCTTTTCAGACATTTCACATTTTGGCCTATAAATTGATGGCGATGAAAGATATGTATTCAGGCACGTGATCTCAGAATTGGTAGAGTACAACAGTAATGTTTGTATAAAAGTGATATTTTATCATAAATATGGGCTAATGTGGTACTTTGTGATTAGAAAATTCTATAAAATGTAAGAACTGTTTATGGGAAAACATACCTTGAGATGAATATGGCATTACGAAATTTGGTGACCATAATCACAATCTCTAGTCTCTGTACATTGTTGGGGGTTCACGCCTTATAAACAAGTGGCCATTGTAGGCCAAATGCCAAAACTACATAACTGATAGAAGAAGGGCAGTGTCACCTCAACTTGTTTGGGCATAAGTGCTTTTCTTTGAAATGATACATCAGTTATAATGTCCTAATTTTCCATGCCCAGGAATGATCATCAAGTTTTCTTAAATTACTTTCCTACTCAGAACTACTTTCAGAGGTGGAGAGGATGATTGTGAAGATATATTTTATTTACTATCAGTCAAAAATTGTGTCCTTGATTTTATCTACATGTATTCAATACCTCTGTGTAAGTGCTAGTATATGCTAGGCATTGTGATTGCTCTAGGTTCACTGAACTCAGCAAGACAGAGTCCCTAATGATGACTCACAGAGAAGAAATGCCTAACTGTTACAAGGTTTTCTGACAGTTACTGCATTGGATGTAGGTCATGTGCTATGAGCATTCACAGGAAGGGACATAGAGAAGAGTAAGTAATTCTGCCTGAGTTGTTATGCTGAGCATTATGAAAATATTTTCTGACTAGGTTTTTAAAAGGAAGTTGGAGTTACCAATAAAGTTAATGGGGAAGAAGATTCTAGGCAGAGAGAACAGTTTAAAGATGGAGATGTATTTTTGGTGAAGTATAAATAGTTTTATGGGATATAACAGTGAATGGGATCTTGATAAGAGAAAAAAGTGTTGGTGTTCTTAGGGAACAAACAGCTGAGTGTGGGATGAAGAAGAGGTGCTTGAGACGCTTCTTTCTAGTTTTTTTCTTTAGAAAACGAAATACATTATGCTGCAATTAATCAAGATAGGAAATACAGAATAGGAGCTAGTTTTATGGAAAGGATGAAGAGCTCCATTTATAAATATTGAATTAATATTGTTAATATTGACATAATATAATACAATATTATTGTATTGGTAATGCTAATAATGCAGGTGATGATACTGTAACATTTATGTGGGATTAACTTTGTGCCATATGTTGTACCAGATGTTTTGCGTATACAAACACACTTAGCCCTCATCAGAACCTAATGATATATATACAATTACTATGAGGAGCCAAAGGTACTCTAGGTCATACAGATATCAAGTGGTGGAATCAGGATTCAAGTCCAGGTAGGTTAAGTTCATATTCTTAAACACTTCACACAATTTGGACACAACTTCCTTGGATGATTCAGCAGTCACACTGAAATGATAGCTAAATGCTCTTCTGTGTATATTTCTATGGGGGGAAGGGTGCATAGTATTTAAAACATCCTAAAGAGGGCACATGAATCCACTATTCCTTCAACAGGTTAAGAATCTTTAGTATGGAGTAAGAAAAGATCAATATTCATAAAAAGCCCCAGAATTCTTGGTCCTGAAAAAAACCTCTAGGGCTGCCAATGCTCTATTGGATTTTCAAAGTAAGTGATAAGTAGAGAAAGCTAGCATGATAAAAGCTGTTTGAAGGGATAAACCTAGTATGTAGAATCTTAGAATTGAATATCCTGGAGTCTTTCATTCTCACATTTCTGTAACTAACTTTCATCTTGGTCTGCAAGTGTGACGTGGCTTCACTGGGGAAGAAGCCATCTTCATCTTGGTCTTGGTCTGTTTTTCTTAAACTGGTTCTTTGACTTAGATATAATTTGGTAATCTGTCAACCCTGGTCCTTGATGTATGTAAAGCTTTGATTTTAGAACTGATCATTGTATATGTTTAGCCCCTGTATCCTTATCTCTGGAAAACTGCCTCGTGTTTTGGGACTAATCAATAGGAGGAAGAAACAGAGGAGAATAAATAAACAATCTTGTTAGTCTCTTATATTATTATCCCTTTCTTAGTTTTAACTTTGCTCCTTGATGAATTTAGGTTACTTAGAAGAATTTGGCTGAAAAGGGTCCCTTTCCTCCCTTATTTGTCATGTCCTCATCAAAATGGGTCATTTGGTGATATGTTATACTTTTATACTCTTTTTATTTTATGTATAAAGCATTTTAGGAATCAATTTTGACAACTTTAGGAATTACCCAGATAATGCAGCTCTGCAATATGTCTAGTTATCCTTGCTAGCAAAACAGAAAGAAAAGGAAAAGCAAGAACCAAAGGGTAATTTGATTTGATACCTTGAAAATGCCCTGCAGATATGTTTGATTGAGTGAGTTATGAAAGAACTGAGTGCTTGAGAAGAGAAGGAAGGAGCCAAATTCCACCCCTGCGCAAATGTGTATAATTTAAATACTGATATAACCTTAACAAGAGCACAGGATCTCTTTTGCCATAAACATACCATTCTCTGAAAAGGATTAATGGCAAAGTTATCTTCTTGTCAAAAGAGTCCTTTTGTCTGGACAAATGCTGGGTGAAATGGCACAGAGTATGGAAACTTATGAAAGAAAAATTCTGAAATCCCTCTAGTTATGTTCTACCATATTGCTTACTGTATACCAAGCCCACATGGCCACACAATGAATGACTCTTCATAGACATGTCTATTGTGGTCATATGCAACAAGATAAGCATCTGATATTACAAGGGCATGTCTTCCAGATGTTTTGCTCTTTTTTATACTTCTCTGAATTCACAAGGTCAGCTTAACTCTTCTTTCCTCTACAGAAGATAAAATGACCTTGATTTATCTTTAAATCATGGTTTTGGCATCGATCAAAAGACATCTTGAAAACTGAAGTGTTTCTTCCTTGGCAGAATATCTAAAAGACAGTTATTGGCTGGTTTAGGATGGGTAAAGGGAAATCTATAAATTCTTAAGCCTTGGTAAAGCTTACCCAAAATAGCTATTTTATCTTGAATGAAATATCATTGGAGGTGTTTTTTTTTTTTTTGTGGGGTGGGGGGGGCAGGGATAATTTAGTTTACATAATCTGTGAATAATAACTTCAGCAACATTAATTTATAAGTAACCATTTCTAAATTATTGGCATTTTATGGACAACATAAAGGCATCAGTTATAAACCTGTTTAAGCCAGGAAGTAAACCAAACCTGGTTAAGGTAGTTTCATTAATTAATATGACTTCTCAAAGCATTCAGTATTAAGTAAACAAAATATATGTTTTAAGTGAAATTTATTTTTACAATAAAATCTAAGTGGAATGCATTTTTTGTTGTTGAAGAATTGATAAATGAGTTGCTAAGAAAAATTTGTATTGAATTAGAAATAGCAACTTTGAAAGTTTGAAAATTTCATGAAACATAAAGATTGATATAGCCCTAGCTGGTTTGGCACAGTGGATAGAGCGTTGGCCTGTGGACCAAAGGGTCCCAGGTTTGATTCTGGTCAAGGGCATGTACCTTGGTTGCAGGCTCCTCCCTGGCCCCAGTCGGGCTCATGCAGGAGGTAACCAATCCATATGTTTCTCTCACGCTGATGTTTCTTTCTGTCTTTCCCTCTCTCTTCCACTCTCCCTAAAAATCAATGGGAAAATATCCTCAGGGGAGAATTAACAACAACAACAAAATAAAATTTAAAAAGATTGATATACATTTTCAAGGATGGAGTCTGCATTCAGCATGCTTTGCACATCTGAAACATCTTGTTCCATCTTGAAGAAATAAAAAATGGATATCATATTATTATAGACTAGAGGCCCAGTGCATGAAAATTCATGCACTGGATGGGGGGGTCCCTCAGCCCAGCCTGCCCCCTCTCACAGTCTGGGAGCCCTCAGGGGCGGGAGGCAACCCAGCGATCAGGGGAAGGTGACACCCCCATCACACTTCTGCTGCTGCCACTGCCAGCAGCGCAAGCCTTGGCCGGCCCTGGTTACCTGAGCGTTGAGTGGCCCTGGGCAGCTGGGCAGCCGCTATCCGAGGCTTGCCTGTGCCTCGGGCAAGGC
Organism: Plecotus auritus; assembly: GCF_963455305.1. Classification (NCBI taxonomy): domain Eukaryota; kingdom Metazoa; phylum Chordata; class Mammalia; order Chiroptera; family Vespertilionidae; genus Plecotus; species Plecotus auritus. The sequence goes on along the minus strand of NC_137777.1, from coordinate 23,414,428 downwards.
TGGGCAGCCACCATATGAGGCTTGCCTTCACCTTGGGCTGGCCCTGGGTGGCTGGGGGGTTAAGTGGACTGAGGGACTCTGGAGGCAGGCACCCCAGCAGGTCTTGAGGGGACTGGGCGCCACCATCTTGTGGCTGTGGGCACTACCATCTTTGTGAGGGTGTGATGGTCAATTAGCATATTCCCTCTTTATTAGATAGGATGTGTTTTGTGCAGTGGAGCAGGAGATAGAACTCTGATCAGTGGCTTCCTAGTCAAGGACAAGACTTTGACCCTAACCCAAAGTTTGTAACTGAACCATTTGTCTAAACTGCGGCTCTGTTGACTAATGAGTTTGCTGACCACTGGTCTAAACTTTAAAACAATTTAACAGTCAATGTGTGTGTAACATGTAAAAAGTTTTTATGACCATCATTTTTAAAAATTAATTCAATAATTAGAAGTCCTGAATGAGTTGGTAGAGGGCTTCCTCTAATTTCAGCTTGGAAGATAAAGTATAATTCCAGAAGAAAGAATATTTTCACCTAGGCACTTGCTAGATATCTCATTACTAGTCTTATTTACAAACTCTTCCTCAGCAAGTAAATCAATTATATTGAGCAAACTTTATTGAATTTACATTGCCTTCAAGGTAAAAGATAATTTATTGATCATGGCATAGAAACATATTCTCGACCTGGTTTCTTCTACATCCTCAATTTCACCCACCCTCCCACCTTACTTGACTTATCTTTGTGGATTAGCAAATCAATGAGCTTGTGAATTTTAAACCCCAATATGTGTCAAGATTGCATGCCTTTGTGCATTCTCTTCCAGAGACCTAAAATGCCTATCCTGTCATCAGGCTTATGTTGAATGCTGATAATTCAATGAAAACCCTGTTCATCTTAAAATATAAGATCACATTCTTTCATCTGCCACAGCTACACCTAATTTTCACTTTAAATGAGGAAAAATGTTTATAAAGACAGCTATTTATTAAAATTGTGTTTGTAATAACTGTTTTAGGATGTTCAAAACGATTAATGCTTCTATAAAAATCATGCTTGCAAGAAGATTTAAAGTTTACTAAAGTATTTCAAGTTCACTATATTATATAAAGTACCTATTACAGGTGCTGTCAGAAACACAGTATAAGGTATAGCATTAGCCCAACGATATAAGAAAAACTAGATAGAAAATAATAGAAAACATTCTAAATTTTTTGTTGTATGTAGCTGTAGGTGGTAATATTAGATTGCCAGGTGTTATTTTATTATGTACTTTCCAATATTTCAACAAGTAAAATACATTACTTTGATAATAAATAAATAAAACTTTAAACCTCAATACTTTGTTCAAGGGTCACCACTTGATCTTGGTTCAAGGGTCACCTACAAAGATCTTCTGAACCATTTATTACTCTCTCTTCTCTGCAATTTTCTTAGTTACTCATAGAAACACATCTATTGAAATTATTTCTTTACTTTCATGTCTACCAACCACACAGACAATTATTTGAGAAAAGAGGCTGCTTTATAATTTTCTAATAATTTAAGTTACATATTATAGTGCGTTCTGAAAACGTGTTTTGAACTCACCAACGTAGTACATAACACATTGACCATCCACAACATTTGCACTACAATACTTTCTCCAAATACCTGGCCGAGGGAAGAGAGTGATGCTCCCTGTGCAGTTTCTTATCCTTTGGCCCAAGAGGTGTAAGCCTTGTCCGCGAAGCCTTGTCCTCCTTCAAGGCAGTGCTAAATTATTTTTAATATCCTCCAGGGGTCCTCAGACTTTTTAAACAGGGGGCCAGTTCACTGTCCCTCAGACCGTTGGAGGGCCGGACTATAGTTTTAAAAAAAAACTATGAACAAATTCCTATGCGCACTGTGGGCCCGGGACGAGGTGGCTGCTAAGCAGGACAGGCAGCAGCACCCTGCGGGCTGGATAAATGTCCTCGGCGGGCTGCATGTGGCCCGCGGGCCGTAGTTTGAGGACCCCTGTTAGGCCCTTAATATTACATATGAAGACAATGTCTTCCCTGAATTTTCTCTAGAGTTTCTTCAAATACTTCACATGCATGTTTTAGAAAAAGTCTAGGGGAATTGCCATATTGTTTATTATTTTAAATGATTAATAATAAGTATCAGAGTTTTATTTTTAACATTAGCATTAATCTTTAATTATTACTTAATCCTCATTTTATACTAAAGAATGATGCATCTTTCTTGTTTCTTAGAATGTATATTTTATTGCATAGGGCCCATTCATATTCTCTTATTAGATTTAAAAAAATTCTTATACGTTCTACTAAAGAAGAGACTAAATTCTTCATTTTTACTTTTTTAGACTTATGGCCAGGTTGCCTCTTTTCTGAGGTTTTGTTTTTTTTTTACAGTTTAAATGAAATATAAATTGAGAACTTTTGCATTCGACTCTCTACTAATGATAGAAAAGATTGCCTGCCTTATTTTTTACATAAAAATTATAATTTATTTCTTACACAAATAAAATCTTAGCATGGACGATTTGAACCCATGGCTGCATACCAAGTTAGTGTTGAAGCAAAGGACACCAGGAGCTGTGATAAAGAGATCAGCAACTTTGCTTGAGTGGCCCAAGTGGGAGAAGTGGTTTTATGGCGGAGATGGCCTGGATGCTGAGTAGCAGTGGGCCAAAGGGAGCAAATCACACAGGCATTGCTTTCTAAGATGTCTGGAACACTGTTATTTCACTATTAGTTCAAGTGCAGGCTGTGTGTGTGTGTGTGTGTGTGTGTGTGGTGTGTTCAGTATCATAGCCTCTGTTTTGGGTATAGGTGATTAGTGCTCTGCATTATTGAAAAAGGGATTATGTGCAGAGGGAGGTTCAGATGGGCTGAGCAGATTTGTGAAGGCAGCTGTCAGAGAAACCCTCTCTTAATGATAACAACACGAATGCTGGCTAAAATTCTGGCATTTTCCCAAGCTTTTATAAATGCTAGCTTATTTAATTATTACCACATTCTTGTGGGGTTGAGGCTATTACTAGTATTTCCCCATTTTCCACAGAAACTGAGGCACAGAAGAATTAAGAAACTTGCTTAATATTACATAATTAGTAATGAGTGGACTACCCACTTCAATAAGCCACACTTTTCTGAATTTTTTAAACAATAAAAAACCTCTTTAGATGACCCTAAATCTTCATTTCCAAGTTTTGTGATATATTCTTTACCTTTGTTGTGTCTCTAAGTTCTGTCCAAAATCTTTTCTTTCCTTTTGTCTTTTCTAAATTTTCATACTTCCCTTACAGAATTTAATACTCTTACCTGATTTAAATTATCCTTTTGTGAATACTTACAAATCTATTTATTTAGATCTTTTTTCCTCCCTCCTTTCTTCCCTCCCTCCTTCCCTTCCTCCCTCCCTCCCTCCCTCCCTCCCTCCCTCCCTCCCTTCCTTCCTTCCTTCCTTCCTTCCTTCCTTCCTTCCTTCCTTCCTTCCTTTCTTCCTTCCTTCCCAAACATGTATCCAATCATCCATCCATGCATCTATTTAACTTATTTCTCTATTCTGAGGTCCAGTATTTTATAGACAATCAGTTACTGTGCATAAAATTTTGGTTGTTCTACAGGGAACTCAAATCAAATATCTGAAACTAAAGTTGGTAATTATTCTTTGTAAACTGCTTTTCTTTCCACTTACCTAGCTTACTAAATGGTACCTCACAATCCAACAAATGAACAAGTTCGGTGGCATTTATTTTCTCACCATCTCTTAAATTTATGCATTATTTTCTATCTCCATTTAAAATGCGTTTTCTTTTTCCTAGTAATGGTAATATTTTGAGTGAATCATTAAAATGTAGTTTACCTGGCAGCTGAGACTCTAGTTTTGTTATACATTTTCTACATAAAAACCAGTGCATGTTTGAAAGCACAAATCTGATCCTGTGCCCCTTTCCTCCCCCCATTAAAATCCTCAGTGATTCTACATTGCATACTGAACTCAGTTACACTTCTTAAAGTATTTTGTTGTGGTGTATTAGTTAGCTCAGGTTGCCATAAAAATATCATAGATTGGGTGGCTTAAACAACATAACTTAATTTTCTTACAGGTCTGGTGTCTGGGAAGTCCAAGATCAAGGTGCTTGCAGATTCGGTTCCTGGTGTGAACCCACTTCCTGTTTTGTAGACAGCTGCCTTCTAGCTGTGTTCTCATATGGCCTTTCATTGATGTGTGCACATGGAGATGTGGAGAGAAGGAGATCTTTCTGTTTTCCTCTTCATATAAGGGTTCTAACCTCATCATGAGGATTCCACCCCCATGACATAACCTAGCTCTTATTACCTCCCAAAGGCCCCACCTCCATTGCAGTTTAGATTGAGATGGAGGGAACATTCAGTCCAAAACAAATTGTCTGTGTGTACAGTCTGTACTGAGTTCAGACTTAGGTAGATGTGACTGCCTGACTTATCTAAGGTTACTCCCTCAGGTGTCAAGATCAAGTCACATAGAACAATTCTCCTTACACCTTTACTTCCTTTACTAGAATGGCCCATCTTCCTTCATACTTCTGTCATTTGCCTGACAATCTCAAAGTCCTGCTTCAGATCTCAGCTTACAAAAGTCTTCTTCTGGAAGCTGTCCATAATCCTTTAAAACTTGGTTAGGTGCTTCTGCTGGGTAGTATTTAATCACATATGAAATGTATTTATTCATTCATTAAGAAACATTTATTAAACAATCTTTATTTAAGATACAAGCAAGGATTAAAATCCTCAGCAATTCTATATTGCACACTGACCCCAGCCCTTAAATTGCTTAGTGGGGAGACTTATACAGTATAAATTCTAGTATTATGAGTGTAAAACATGAGCAGAAGGAAATGATGATTTGGATTTATATATAACAGAGTTGGAAAAGAAGGAAAAGCTATGTATGGAACCATAAAGTGCAGAGGAAGGGAAGGGAGCTAATTATATTTTTGGATCCAAGGAGAGCTATTCTTAGGAAATGATGTTGAAGCTAAGAAATGAGAAAGTTGAAATTATGTGATTATGGATCGGATGTGAGGAGTGAGTAAGAGGAAGGAGTAAAGGATTATCCCCCAAGTACTAGCTTGGGCACTTATGTCAGTGGAGATGCTGTGTCTAGTCTTGGAAAGCTGATTTTGAGATGCCTGTGAGATATCTTCAGTAGAGATATGGACCATGTATTTGGGTACATGGGTCTAAAGCTCAGAGGAGGTCACTCTGGACCAGAGGTGGGATTTCAATGTTCGGGAAATGTGTAGCAGAGACCTGGGTAAGACAGCTGAAGAAGTAGGTAGAAAAGCAGGGGCATGTGGGATGCTGACACTGAGTAAAATATGTTGTGTGTTTTTTGTTTTGTTTTTTAAAGGAGAAAGTGGTAACAAGGTCAAATGCCATTTTTAGGTCAAGCAAGATAAAAACTGAGGAGTCTGTTGGACTTAGAGATATGGGTGGAGATCATTGGATAGCTCAGCAAGAGCAGTTTCGGTGGAACAGAAGCCTGCTTTGAATGAGTTAATGTGAAAAAGAGAAGTGAAGAAATGGTGATGTCAATTGTAGATAACTACTCTGAGAATTGTGGCTTTTGAAATGATGAGAAAGATAGGGTTAAAGAGGAGTGTGTAGGACTGAGGGAGAATTTTTTTCTTTTATATGTTTTTACAATTTGGGACCCTTGATAAAGTTTACATACTGAAGAGGAGCTATAGGAAATGAGTGATTATACATAGGAGAACAAGGGTAGGGAGACTGGATGGGATTTCTTACACAGACATATCCTCTGTGAGAAAGAGGAGCAGATCTTCCATTTAAGTAAGAATGATGTACTAAAATAGATGGGGTCGGGGCGGGGAGGCGGCGGGGAGTGACAAAGGTAAATTTACACATTTGGTGATGTGAAGCCAGTGAAGTATGTCCTTCACAGAGCACATGGGGCCTTCCGTGAGGACATCTGCTGAGAGAAAAGAGCGTAGTCAGAAAGCTATAAGAGGGTAAATGGTTTACAGTCATTACTATAAAACGTTGCATTAGGAAACCTACCATAATGTCATTTTCAAAATGTCTTTAATTTAGAGTTCATTAAACCTGTTTTTTGTTCCTTACCTCTGAAACTCTTCCATAAAGAGCCGGTGCACTGAAAGGATAAGCAGAATTGTTTTTTCACCCCTTGTCTTACTTCTAGCAAGAAGGTTTTAGAAGCTGCTTTGATACTTGGATACCTATCACTGCTCTTGTTCTCAGCCCCATGGTAGTCTGCTCTCTGCAATACAGCAATTGCTATGGAGTGGATTGATGTGATTGTCACCAATGAGTATTTCTCAGGGGAGACGGAGCTTGTAATGGCAGGTTAACAATCCCTTTGCAGTAAACATGCAATTTTCATGAAATTTCTTTGGCTATTAAGAAAGAAATGAGAAACGGGAAAGCAAAAATTAACTAAAATTAAGGGAGTCATGAATTTGGAAGAGAACTTGGGAAGTCATCTGGGAAGTCATTTTGCTATAGTGATTTGACTTCTTTGGGCATGCGTGATATCTTACTCAATCTTTGAGTCCTCCATGCCTGGCACATAGCAACCAGAGTCAATATATTTTTATTTTTTTTTTAGTGCTACCATGTGTGACAGACTGCTAAATGGTTTACAGGTTAATTCATTTAATGCTCACCTTGGTTTGAAGTAGCCTCTCTTATTGTCCTTGTTTTAAAATATATATTTTATTGATTTTTTACAGAGAGGAAGAGAGAAGGATAGAAAGTTAGAAACATCGATAAGAGAGAGACATCAATCAGCTGCCTCCTGCACGCCCCCTACTGGGGATGTGCCAGCAACCCAGGTACATGCCCTTGACCGGAATCAAACCTGGGACCCTTCAGTCCGCAGGCCGACGCTCTATCCACTGAGCCAAACCGGTTAGGGCTGTCCTTGTTTTAGAGATAAGAAAACTGAGGCACAGAGAGATTAAGAGTCTTACCCAGGGTCACCAGGTTAGAGTTAGAGTTACAATTGAGCCCCACGCAGTGAGAAAGAGGCACTCAGTGCTTGCTGAATTGAGTAATGCATGCTCTCTCGCCTTTGGTCACCTGGTGTAATCTATTATTTCAATCTTACAGCCCAGGTCCAAAGTCCTGTTTAAGATTGACCAAGGTCATCCCTTAAGTGACAGAGCCGGTATTTAAGTTCAGCTATTTTGACTCCTTGTCTCGTGCGTTTTCCACTTTGCATAATTGCCTGTGTGTCTAATTTCAGGTCTGGTGATTCTCTTTTTGCCCTGAGTTGTGTTTGCACCTCCCGCCTGTGTACCGCCTGCTCAGTAATGATCTAATACTTACTGTGTGGGCTTCAGAGTTTATTTGATTTGGAGCAACCTAAACAGCCTGTTGGCAAGGACTAAATATAAGACTGTGAATACAGGGACAAGGATGCATATTTCTGGCCAGAAGGGATCTTGCCGGCAAATTATTGGCAACAGTTGCTATAACTAAAATGAATTCCCTAATTGTAAATGTTTGTGGTATATAATGAAAATTCACATGAAGGGAGGGAATAGAGAATTAAAGCAATGAAGTTTAATATTTCTAGTGCCCTGCATCAGTGTAGAGAAGTGGGATTTATCAGTTTGAAAGGCAAATCACTTTTCCCAGAGTCTTGCCTTGACAGTCACACAATCAGAGTCATTATTTTGCACAAGGTGTGCACCTTGCAGCGTTTAGAATGGGCTACTTTTGTTGTTCCCTCCCTTGTTTCCTCGCAACATCTTGTGTTGTGACTGGGCAATACATTTTGCTACACTGATTTGACTGAGGGAGAAACCACAGCACGGTGTGGTTTAAATGACTCATTCAGTCTCATAAAAGTGGTCTGTGTGAGAGCCAGGATTAGGATTTGAATCTTCCATCTTGAATGCCATGCTTTGTGCTAAACCACACGATGTTCCAATATATCATTTGACCTATTTAAACCACATGGATAATCCATTTTTCAACACCCTGGTTATATGTCATCTTAGCTGTCACTTCCATTAGCTGCTTACACACCCACAGGTAGCCCTCACTCCTTTTCTGTCTGTTCTGAATCAGGAGTGGTGCTCATTAAGCAGCAAACAATTAAAATAACCACCATCACCACCACCACCCTTTTTTTGTTCTGCCCGATTGTATTTTACCTCTGGTTTCTGCTCTTCTGGAATTCAGTATCACTTCAATCATATAATGCCTATTTAGGGGGACTCTCACTATCCATTTTGTTGCTTGCAAACTTTCAGTCTCTCCCTCTAGGAAAATAATGCTTTTGCATTTATGTATGGAGCTTTGGAGATATTAGGAAACTTTTTATACTCATCTTGGTGAAGGAGCCCACAGGGAGAGTGGGATGAATACCCAGGTACAACCTCCTCATGACAGATTGTCTAATTTCATCTTAGGTCCACTACTGACATTCGTAGGCAGAGGAGGAATAAGGACATGTGTTCACTGAGCCTCGCTACTCCATGTGCTTCCAGTTTAGTGTCTGCCAATAAGAACATGCCCTTGAAATTTAAAGAGAGGAGGAAAAATTGAATAGAGGGGAGGTTGACCCTGGTGGGTTCTTATGTTGTGCATTCAAATATTTATTAAGATTCTACGTGTCACAGGTTTTGTGGTACATTCTGGGGCTGTAGCTCCTATTTTTAGAGTGTATATTCTATGACTAGATGTGGAAACCAATAAAATAAACAACTCAAAAAGCAAGTAAACTATAAATATGTATTTCAGACCAGGCTCAGCATTATAGGAATATAACAAAAATATGATAGGGCATTTTAAAGAGGAGAGTAAGAATAGAAAAATTTTTTTTTAAATTAAACTTTTCCATTATAGTTTACATACAATATTGTATCAGTTTCAGATATTCAACATAGTGATTAGACATTTATATAACTTATAAAGTGATCATTCAGGGATTGCTGGCTCCAGTCGCTCACCTGCCTGCCTGATTGCCCCTAACAGTTAGGGCCTAACTACTCTGCCTGCCAGCCTGCTCGCCTCCAACTGCCCCCCACTGCTGGCCTGCTCACCCCCAAATGCCCCCCTGCCAGCCTGCTCACCCCCAATGGCCCCCCTGCTGGTCTGCTTGCCCCCATCTCCCCTCCCCACTGGCCTGCTCACCCTCTACTGCCCCCTGCTGGCCTGCTCACTCCAAACTGTCCCCCACCCCGCTATCCTGATCACCTCCAACTGACCCCCACTGACAGCCTGCTCACCCCCAACTGGCCCCCTGCTGGTCTGCTTACCCCCAATGTCCCCTGCCGTCCCATCCTGGCCTGATCACCCCCTGGCAACCCAAGGTCCCAGCCCCCCTCCTTTTTTTTTTTCTTTTTCTTTCTTTTTTTTTTTTTTTTCCAGTGTCTCCTTGAGCAGAGACCAGGGCTGGCTGGAAGCAAGTATATAGGATTTATTTATCTTCTATAATTGAAACTTTGTAGCCTTGAGTGGAGGTCAGGGCTGGCTAGGGCCGGCGGGAAGCTTGGCTTCCTCCGTTGCTGGGGAAACCCAAGTCTCCTGCTTGCTCCAGCTCCGTGGCCAGCTGCCATCTTGATTGGGTTAATTTGCATACTCACTCCCAATTGGCTGGTGGGCGTAGCCTGTGGGTGTAGCAGAGTGGTGGTTAATTTGCATGTTTCTCTTTTATTAGTGTAGATTTACTGTACTCCCTATGCTGTACTTTACATCCTCATGACTATTTTCTGTAACTGGCAATTTGTACATCTTAATTCCTCCCCCTTTTTTGCCCATCTCCCTAAGTCCCCTCCCATCTGGCAACCATCAATTTATTCTCCGTATCTAAGATTATATTTCTGTTTTGTTTGTTTACTTTGTTTTTTATCTTCCACATATAAGTGAGATCATATAGTATTTGTCTTTCTCTGTCTGACTTATTTCACTTAGCATAATACTCTCTAATTCCATATATGTTGTTGCAAATGGCAAGATTTCATTCTTTTTTGTGGCTGAGTAATATTCCATTGTATATATATATATGTACCTCATCTAGAAGAATTTATGTTCAGGCATATTCTGAAGTTCTAAAAGATGTCCTAAAGTTGATATCTTTAGGGAAATTTTAACTTTCTAAACCTTTCTGCAATTTATTCTGGATTGTTTCAGTTTTGTTTTACTTGGGTTTTATATGCTCATGCAGTTATCAGTGATTTAAATAACCTGTGTCAGTACAGGAACTACAGTTGCTAGACACTAGCTGTTGTGATCAGAGTGACATCTTAATCTGTGGTTTGAGATGCTGTTTGTCTGGCTCCTGTAAGTCTGTCACATTCTCCATTTCCGTGAAAACTGCTGAAGCAGGAAAGACCTGAAATTTCAAGGTAGCCACTAAAATTTCCCAGTGAGAATTGGGAATGTGTTCCAAATTGCTATAAGTTTTATATGGACTTAGTAGTATGCTGTTCCCATGTCAACTTGGTCCTATACTTTATAGGATTCAGTAGCAATGTGGCATAGTAAAAATATATCTGAATATATCTGGAAAACACTCTGGATTGATTCAGATAAGAAAGATTTAACCCACTTTCTTTCTTTAGGAAGTGATAAACAAGCATGAGGCCTTACTTTCACAGACAGAAATGAGTATCTGTTTAGAGATGGACTTCGATTTACCATGAAGAGCATATAGTATGCCCTAAGGGCATCAAGCTGTAATTGCTCTCCTTCAAAGTGGTCTGCTGTGCCCTTGTCCTTCAAATAAAGGGGAACTGCATAATACCCTGTGTTTATTTGACTTAAGATTTATTTCTTTTTAAAGGATTATGTTAAAACATCCTTTTCACTGGGGATGGAGATTTAAGTAATAAAGAGGCTTTGGTCTTAGGAGGCTACTTTTTTTTTCTGTTAATTTTGCTTACCTTTGGCATTTTTTATTTAAAAAATATTTTTATGTGAGTAATAATCTTTAGTTAATGTCTTTTTTTTTTTTTTTTTTTTTTACTATTTCTTAACTTTATGTTTTTATTAAAAAAGCACCTTGTGTTTTCTATACCATTTGTTCTTTAGGACTTATAATAAAAACTAGTGGCCCGGTGCATTAAATTCGTGCACGGGGAGGGGGGTTACCTCAACCCAGCCTGCACCCTCTCTAATCGGGGACCCTCAGGGATGTCCGACTGCTGGTTTAGGCCCGACCCCTGTGGGGTGTCTCACAATCTGGGACTGCTGGCTCCTAATCGCTCACCTGCCTGCCTGCCTGGTTGCCCCTAACTGCCTCTGCCTGCCTGCCTGCCTGATTGCCCCTAACTGCCTCTGCCTGCCTTCCTGATTGCCCCTAACCCCTCTGCCTACCTGCCTGATTGCCCCTAACCTCTCTTCCTGCCTGCCTGATCGCCCCTAACCTCTCTGCCTGCCTGATTGCCCCTAATGCCTCTGCCTGCCTGCCTAATCTCCCCTAACTGCCCTCCCCTGCCGGCCTGATCTTGCCCCCAACTGCCCTCTCTGCCTCTGCCCCCACCACCATGGCTTTGTCCGGAAGGAAGTCGGACATCCGGAAGATGGCTGGTCGACCTGGTCTAATTAGCATATTATCCTTTTATTAGTATAGATAGATTATATAGGATAGGATTGCTTAAATTGGGGGGGAAAGCCTTTTTCAGCAGGAGGACATGCTCTTGGCAGACAAAAATACATAATCCCTATATCTGGACTGATAGCCAGCCATATGCACGATACTGCCAAACTGGTCATTAAAAAATTGAACTGCTTTCTTACAACTTACATCAAACAACTGTTGCCCTTAAAATCCTCCTCAGCCCCCACCTTAGGTCCTGCCTTCGCAGTTCACCCAGATTAGGTTCTGATTAGTCGGTTTCTATGCCAGTCAGCGTCAAAAGCTCTGTCTCCTAGGCAGCCATTGGCTCCTCGCACTTCGCCCAGCTTTGGTTCTGATTGTTTGGTTTGTATCCCAGTCAGCATCAAAAAGCTCCACCTCCTAGGCAGCCATTGGCTCTTCACAGTTCACCCAGATTTGGTTCTGATTGGTCAGTTTTTTATGCCAGTCAGCGTCTTCGGGCCTATTCCTGGGCCTGATCAGAGAGGCAGGGCTGATATGCAGCCCCCTTGGAGGCTTGGAGAGAAACAGAGGTGCAGCAGCTGGCAAAGCCCAGAGAGAAAGAGAGAGGCAACGGCTATTCAACAGCTGCCATGGAGGCTGGGGATTAGACCCTGCCTCTCTCTCCCCGGGCCTGTCTCCGGGCCTGATCCGCAGCCCCCTTGGCAGTCAGTGCTGGGTCGCCGTGCCCACAGTAGTGCAGTCAGTGCTGGTTCGCCACGGCAACCCAGCACAGACTGTAGGACTGACTTCTGGTCAGTCGAGACTTCTGTCGTTTTGGACATTGGGTTTTTATATATTAGGACCCTGGGTTTTTATATATTAGGATTATTTTTCTACATTCTCCTTCTCTAACCTTTACTACCACTACCATACCTTCTATGTCTTTCACATCAACTCAGTTTTATGTGCTTAAGTGTGCTGAGAAAATATTTATTTTCTTTTCAGTTCAGCTTTTAGAAGTAGGAACAAAGTATGTTGGGTTCCAGTGTAGGCTCTGTACTTGATTATTTTGGTACCTGTGGCCAGACACTTATCCCACAAATGGGGATCTGAGTGTCACTGCCTTATTGGTGGAAGTAGGGGGTTTTATTAGAATAGCAGTGGTTAAATATTGTGGTCTCAGGACCACTTTCTACTCCAAAAGTATGTAGGGGCTTATAGAGCTATATTTTCAAGTGCTAATCCAAGGTTTGTGCTGGGAGAGCCAATTATTAAATACTCAAAAATTCTCCAACCTTGTAGTTAAAGCAATTGGTAGCTTCAAGTCAACATGGAGGAAGAATTTGCATCATGGAAATTAATAAGTGCTACTAATCAGGGCTTTTTATTCAGTGAGCTGCTTTATCAGCATAATGATGGTTTACTAGAAAATAAACTAAAATAGAGAAATTAAAACACATCTATTTATTAAATAATTTAAAATAAAATAGGCCCAACATGTTCATATAAATAATAAAAATATTTTATAAAAAGTAATTACATTTTTAGGAAAAAAATGAGATGGCTTTTCCAAATATTTTGTTTAATAGAAAACAGCTAAATTATTATGTTGACTTCTACATTCAATGTTTTGTGATATCACATGTCAGGCAGCCTTTAGAAAACTACACTGACCTCTTATAATAAACTTATCAAAGCCGAACAATTTTTATTGCTATTATTAAAATCGTTTTGAATTCACTGAGCCACTGAAAAGAGGTCTCAGGGTATCCCAGGGTCTTTGGACCATACTTTAAGAACCACTGTCAGAATCCCAATAATTCCATCTCAGAAAAAAAAATCAGTAATTCTAAATTCCTCTTTTTATTTGGGGTAGTCTGATTTAGGTTGGGAGGAAACCCCTTGATAGTTGTTTGGAAGGTTTTAAATAGTAGATTTCCTTACCACACCCAATAAAAATCTATGGGGCATCTCTACCACTGCTCACCATTGTGCTGAACACCAGCTGTCTTTACACGCCTACCTGATTCTTCTTCTTTTCTTACCATTTCCCAATCTACTGGGCTTTCCTACCTGTTTACAGGCAGTGTAAATAGGAGTTGAGCAACTGTAAGGCATGGATAATGTGCACATATTGCAGTAGAGTTTTTAGTCAATAGAAAATAAGAAACCAGTTAAAGCAACCTCATCATAATGGTGATGGTACAGTCAGAGAGGCAAAACAAAATGAACAGTTCCAGCCCTGAGAACGAAAAGGTGTTCCGAGAGTGTGCAAATGTGAGAGGCAGCTGTTCTTTTCAGGCACACTAAGGGGTATAGCCATCTTGGTTGCCTGTGAATAGAAAGAACTTTGATCTTTGGCCTACAGCAGGGTTGGCAAATTTTTTCTGTAAAGGGCCAGACAGTCTCTGTCCAACTAGAACGCAGCTCTGTTGTAGCACAAAAGTAGCCATAGACAATATGTAATTGAATGGGAATGACTGTGGTCTAAGGAATCATTATTTGGGGACCTCCACCTAGACAAGAAAACAAATTGGTCTTGTCTACTGGTAAACTTCCTCTCTTAGGTTGACATGTATTGTTTGATAGAATCTCTAAAACTGTGCTACTTACACCTTTACGTTGAAGCTTAAATGCCAAATTTTCAAAGATATTGGACTAGCCAAGATAAATCTAATGAGGTGGTTGATTGAAATAATAACAGTTATAGCACTTGCTATATGCCAGATACTGTTCTAAGCACTTGACATGATTTAATCCTTACAGCTGTCCTATAATTAAGCACAATTATTATTATTCTCATTTTATTTCCCAGGAAATGGATTCATAGAATGATTAAGCAATTTGCCCAAGTGTATTCAGCTAATAAATAATAGAGCAAAGGTTTAAGATTCAGACAATGTATTTTTGTGATACTGCTTCTTGATATATGCAGGTACTGTGTTATGCACCTGTGCACAATTTGGAGGTCAGGTAGATCTGAGGACTAATTATCAGCATCAGTTTCAATTTAAAAGTGGGCACAAGGCCTTCTTAGGAGTAACTAATAAATCTACATGGAAAGTTCAAATATTTTTTTTCAGACACTCTTATCACACAAAGCTTATACAGAAGACAGAGTAGGGAGAAAAAAAATACTCTGATAGTATTTAAAATGGAAGAAAAAAATAAATATCAATGAAGGACCATTAAATGCCACATTTTCAGAGGTGGATAAAACTGAACAAAGAAAATAATAATAAATGAAAAATTAGAGATATTTGAACAAATATTTCAACTATTAAATGAGTCATTCTTCAAATAATCTGTGAATTTTATATTTCCAATGTAGCATTTTGGTAGAAGCTGTGTGTATTTTCTTCAAAGACATACAAAGCCATTTTTGAACAAATTAAATTATCTAGAATTAAGTCTTGAGGCAATATTATCAAGAAAAACAAAAGTATAAGGAAGAGTAGAACATAAAGAAAGCAAGGAAGGAAGTCTTTTCTCTAGATTCTTCCTTTTGATGAACTTTCCCAGATTTTCTTTCTTCCACCCGTTGCTCAGCGGAAGGGATGTTTTCCAAAGTGCCATTGCTCAAGAGGAAACATTGTGGGACAGAAAGAATCTATTAGGACTTTTATATCTAAGTTGCATGATCCAGGGCTAGAATGACAGTGTAATGATGGTAGAAGACTTGAACTCATTCTTTCTTGTTGCTCTTCCACTTCAAGGTGCTTCTCTCATTTGTATGGTCAACACAGTTCAGTGTCATGTCCATGTCCACCTTGCAGCCATCAAGGAAAGAGGATTTGAGGAAGAGAAGGGCACAATCAGGACGTCTCATATTTCACTTAAGCTCACCTCCCATTTGCCAGAATTTATTCTTATGGTCATACTCAGCTACAAGGGAAACAGAAATGTGAGCATGAGCTATATGTCCGTGTGCCCAGCTAAAGTTGGTAACTCTTTTAACTAAAGAACAGGAGAATGGATATTGGTGTCAGCTAGCTGCTATCTCATAATATTTAAAAGAGCTTATAAATTTAAAGTTTGGTTATGAATTTTTCTTTTACAAGAGATGAGCATGACAAACTTTGTAAATTCTCTCTGATGACTAACAGCTTTATTAGAGTGCTTCACTAACAGTTATGAAAATCTATACATACCTAATATTTCCCTTTAAGGTTCTGAGGTGAAAGAATTAAAAAAAAATACACATGCCATGAAGAGAGCATGTTGAAAAAAAGATGCTTGAAATTGTGTGATTTTGTTGGTAAAGAGCATTCAAGTGAGCACACTTAAAAATTTGTAAATAGAATTAAAATTGTTTTCCAAAGACCTTTCAATAAAATTTAAATCAATTTATTAAAAATAGAAGGATGTGCACATTTGTATTAATTTGGATGAACTAATTTTTCATTATTGTGTGGGAAGAAGGAATTTACCAGCTCTATTAAAAACATGAAACCTTTGAATATCTGTAGATAGGACTAAAAAATGGCCAAAAATGCATTTCTTCCATTGATATATACGTGCTATTATAAGATATCATTTTAAGCTACAACAGACTTTAAAATTAGTTATAAAAATTATTATTATTATATTTATTAGGCACCAAATTTTACCATTAACTTTGTATCATTATTTAGAGCATTATTAATATTGTATCATTAATGAATACAGCAAAATAAAAGTCTTTACAAATACTGTTCATTTACTATTTACTTCATTTTTCCTTTGATATGTATTTTTGTGCATATTTTGTAATATATCCAGCTAATTGTATGTTTATGTGTCTTTATAATATAAACAAAACAACAAATATATGAAGAGTGCATGTAAATTAATTTTAGTGACATAGTAGACAATCAAAAAGGTTTAGAGAGCAGTGGTTTCCAGAAGGTTGTTTTTGCTCCATAGGGATGTCTCTTTTATTTTTTAATGTAGAAATAAGAGAAATAGGCTGTACTAATATTTAATGTATGGACTGTCACGGACATACTCACATCCTGTGTGTGCCAGAAGGTCCCAAGGGAGTCTCTGGATTAGAAACAGTATTTAGATGCTTTCTGAGAGGTTATTTGACTATGTCAGAAGCATCCTGAGGGACTACTGGCACTAGTGTCTTATACCTATGGTCTTAGATCCCAGTAAACTATTGTGCATCAACATCCAGTGCTACTTGCTAGGTGGGAACACCCACCTCATGCTATTTTGCTCCCATCCCTACCTATTTTCTTATTCGTTTGCCTACCCATTGAGACTAAAATTTTGAGTTCCTGGCATCAGGATCAGCAAGGTCATGTGAAGACATAGTTTAATTTTAGTCACCCTAGAAGAGCAAAATGAAATATTTCCCTAATGTTGTAAATGTGTGTGTCAAGAATTTATAATCTTAGGAATCAGGAAAATTAGGCAACAGTGGTAAAATTAGGCAACTTTTGTGTTTGGAACCCAGAGAAGAATGTTTGTGTGTGTGTGTGTGTGTGTGCGCGTGCACGCTCATGTGTGCATGCATGTATGTGGCATGTATTTGTTCTTATCATGCATTAATACAGTGGTACTTCACTATGTCTATAGTTACCATTTTCTTGGCCATAGGATGGATGATTTGTTCACCTCTTATAACTTGCCATTTTGTGCCACATGGAGAAAACATGACTTCCTAAAATAATTTTTCTACACTAGCTTTCAGTTTCAACTTTCCTGGCCTATTTTTGTCTTATGACAGTTCTTTATTTTTCAACCTGGTTGACTTTAACTGAAAAGCACACACAATGGCACTTGGAACTTTTCTCATCTATATCTCATCTTCTACCTTGTAGGGAGCAGTGGAGCATAGCTTCAGGTTGCTTAAAACTCATGTAAAGCTCACACTCTTTGAGATTTACCATAAATACCCAGTAACTTAGTCTCATTAAAATTTAAATTCTGTATTATTTTTATCCATTGCTCCTGGCCCATTTCTCTAATGTCTCATTCTTTATAACAGGATTTAATCATCATATTTTAGTTTACTCTCTTTTAGGCTGGACCATATACAACTGGTAGCCAATAGTCTACTGGCTTGATAGTGTCTGACTGTGATGTTATAGTGCTTTGGGCCTCATCCTCAAATTGCCCTTGGTTCTATCTGGAGATCTTCAAAGGAATTTTCAAGTTTGTCAGCAGTACATCCATTTGTCTCTGCTTAGATTCTGAACTGTCCATATCTATTATCATTGCACACCATGGTTTCCAAGCCTTTCCAAAAATATGGTGCTGAGTACCATGCCAAGAAGGGGAAGAGGGCATCCTCATTCTCTTTGTGCCTTAAGTTATCTTCAGATGCCAGAAGCAGCTCTTGTCACATCATAAAGGCCCCTCAATACTTCCATCAGCCTCTTCCCATTTCTCTGCAGTAGATTTATGCCTGCTCCAAAGGACTGGTAGGATAAAGATTCTATTCTATCCTTCTTCATTCTTCTTCAATTATTTCTTCCTTTTCTCACAACCTTCTGCATCCTTGCTTAAGAAAATAAAGCTTCCATGCATAGTAATGAAGATGCTTTACTATTGGATTTGGGTGAAATTGTGTGGGAAACCTGTTTGACATCAAGGATAAGAGGTAGAATTTTGACTATAGTAGCAGACATTATTAAAAATGCTCTCCTATAATTATTAAGGAGAATTTTCAGTTCACTTGTCATCTCAGTAGCCTCTCTGCATATGCTTCCATTTGTTAATATTTTTCTCAAAATGGGACACTTATAATTGAACCTAATGTTGCAGATGTGACCTGATTAGGTCAGTGCACAATATTATAGTTAATGCCATTCCTCAAAATCAAATTGAATCAGAGTGGTTTCCTGCTTATGAACCTCAGCTGAGGTTCTTGGTCTTTGCTAATCATGTTCATTTGATATTGGTGGCTTCACCCCCACTCATCTCAATTTCCTTTCATACAACTGATGCAAACCTCTCAGAATTCTTCATCATTTTTCAGTCTTTTCTGTGAACACACAATTCTCTTTTCCTACCGTGTTCTTCCCCTCTTCTTTATCTGAAAAAAAATGTTCCTTATTCTCCAAACATTTACTTTTGTCTGGGTTAGACGAGCCTTCCTTTTCGGTCCTTTCTCAATCAGAGCAGTTATCACTTTTTCTTGTAATTATTTTTTAAGTCTATGTTACCTCAAGCACTTTCCAAACATGGATGGCAAAAACATGTATTATTCACCTCTGTTTCACCAGCTTTGATTCTCTGCCCAGTACATGCAGATGTTCAGATTTTTTCCCCCACTCAGTTAATTAATTATTGTAGCATTCAGTTAAATTAACTGTTTATTACCACTGCTTTATTTTTATTACACTTTAAAATATCAGACGATTTATTCATTTTTTAATTAAATTGCTCAGCTTCTTGAGTTAATTAATTAATGAAACAACCAGGTTGATGTTGCTCCTACCTCACCTCATACTGGCAGGAGTGGCTGATAGTTTGTATTTTCCTACTTAAATTTTTTTTTAAGTTTTAATCATCTGTCACTTGTACTGTAATCACCATTATCTTTTACAAAAAAATAAAGGCTTAAAAATGTAAATGATTTCTCGAGTCATCACAGCTAGTTAGCAGGAGAGGTGGTTATTGAAACCCAAGTCTTCTCTACCTTTGCTTCTTCTTTTTAATGTGCATTATTCTACTTTCTACTATTATTTCTAATTTATCTTTCATAGAATGCCTTCTGCTTCTTTTTATTTATTACTACATCTTTTCTTAGTGGCAAGTTGTCTTGTGTTAATAGCACAGGATTGAGACCTAAACCACCTATTGTTCAAAATCCTTGCTTTGCATCTTCCTAGTTTGGTGACTTTGGGAAGGTAATTTAAGCTTTTGGAGCATCAATTTCCTTATCTACAAAATGGATATAACAGTAGGACCTACATAATAAGTGACTGGAGATTAAGATGCTTTTTATAGATAAGGCACTTTTATCACTACAGATGCAAGCACTACATTTGTTTGCTTGCTATTATTATGCTAGTTATCCACTACTCCATGTTCGTGCACCTTTCGCTATACTGTATGACTCCCTACTGTAGCTTCAGTCACCATATCCAAAACAGTTGGACAGTATCTTGTTCTTCTTCTTCCTCTTCTTCTTCTTCCTCTTCTTCTTCTTCTTCCCCTCCTCCTTCTCCTCCTCCTCCTCCTCCTCCTCCTCCTCCTCCTCCTCCTCCTTCTCCTCTTCCTCCTCCTCCTTCTCCTTCTTCTTCTTCCTCCTCTTCTTCTTCTCAAACCTCACCTGAGGATATTTTTCCATTGGTTTTTAGAGAAAGTGGAAGAGAGGGAAAGACAGCAAGAAATATCGATGTGAGAGAAACACATTGACCGGCTGCCTCCCACAGGAGCCCTGACTGGACCTGAACCAGGGAAGAGCCTGCAACCCAGGTACATGCCCCCGACTGGAATGGAACCCAGGACCCTTCAGTCCGCATGCCTACTCTCTATACACTGAGCCAAACCGGCTAGGGCTCTTTGATTTTTGTCTTGATATTTTTTAATAAACTTTTTATTTTGGAATAACTTTAGATTTACAGAAAATTTGCAAACATAGTGCAGTGAGTTACTGTTTACCCTTCATGCATTTTCCTCTAATGATAACACTTTGTCCATTTGTCAAAACTGTGAAATCAACATGGATACAATATTGACTAAATTATAGATTTCATTGGGATTTCACCAGATTTTCCACTAAATGTCCCTCTTCTGTTCCAGGACCAAGTCTGGATATTGCCTTGTACTTAGTGTACTCTCTCTCTCTCTCTTTTTCAATGCTCCTTTTGAAATGGACACCCATGATTGGACTTGAGAGTGCTAATATGGGCAATTTTGTCCAGAGGATAGAGGCACCATTACCTCTTTTATGACCAGGATGCTGTACTTCAAAGACATCTAATCACCCCAATCTCCTGTCAGAGACCAGAGTGAGCAGACAGAGGAGATAATCAGTTTCCCTATTTGAAAAGTTCTACTTTCAGCAGTTAGGGAATAAATACAGCAGTTAGGGTAGGGAAGGGAGCTGCTGGTCAGAAAGACCTGGTAGTCTTGTGGGATTTGGTCCAGGTAGATGCTCTCAAGAAAAGAGACTAAATGTGGAAATCTTCCAGTTTCTCCTGATTCGAGAGAACATTTTAGAGGGAGACATTTAGTAATCTATTTAAGTATTTATATTTATTAAGCACTTACTACTGTTAGACATTATTCTTGGTGCTAGTTGTTATTTAAAATCTATAAAAAGTTTATATTTTTCTCAAGTTAATTTCTTCTATCAATGTAAATCAGTAAGGAATTTTTAATATTTTCAATTGTATCATATGTTATTTTAAATTCTTCGAGGACAATGACTAGCTTATTTTTTTCACCATTTGATTCCTACTTATTGACTTATTTAAATTCATACACTGTATCAATAACAGTAGTAAGAGCATGAAAATTAAATATTTGTAAAATCTTCGCTTTGTGTTAGGAACTGTTAAGTCCATTTATGTTATTAGACTAAATGCTCAGCACACCCTCCAAAGCAGAGATTTGTCTTTCACTTTTAGAGGTAAATAAACAGAGACATGGAGGTGAATAAACAAGAGGTTGGTTGAACTTCCTTCTGATTTCAAAACTGTCTCAGAGCTGGGACTTAACACTTCTCTGGAAACCCACTTCTCAGACTGCATGGCCTCATTCTGTGAAATCAGAATTTGAGGAGACTTTGCAAAGCCTGATAAGTCATAGGAGAGTGAAAAGTAGAGACTGACTCTTGAGGTCTAAGTTTGAATCTACTCATTTATAAGGGGAGCATGAAAAACGAAGTGCAATTTTATGCGGTTGAGAGTGAGATGTCATTGAAAGACTAAGGGAATCTGAGGAGAGGGCTAGACAATGAAAGTAGAGAGGAGAGAGGGAATTTTCTAAGAAAAAATAAACTGATCGGAAGCCAGGTCAGTATATCTTACGTCATGAAAAACAAAGCCAAGAAACAGAACAGGCTCGGGGAGAGGACTGAAGCCCCGTGCGGCCCTGCTCGGTTGCTCAGTCCTGCTTCTGCCCTCCTTTGTCTGGGGCCCTGCCCCCCCCCCCCCACCCCCTCAGACTCAGCAGTGCCCTGTGGAGGCCACAGGTGGACACGAGCAAGCCATCAGTGGAGCAGCAGCTCAAACCACTGCTTAACACCCTGCTGCCCGGGCCAAAGATTTTGTTTTTGATTTGATAATGAAAGTGCACAGATTATGGCATTAGAACCTTACTAAGTTGTACCATTGCTCAGTATCCCATCAGGCATCCAGGGCTCATTTCCAGCATGTTCTCTCAGAACAGAGTCTCTGTAGGGTTAACCTGTAAATCAATGCCACCTTTGCCTCTGATGGAGTATCATGTTTCCTATTTTCCTCAAAATAGTCTAATCTCTCTCTCTCTCTCTCTCTCTCTCTCTCTCTCTCTCTCTCTCTCTCTCTCTCTCTCTCTCTCCTTCCCTCCCTCCCTCTGTGCCTTTATTATACAGACAATAGCTATTTTGAAATAAATTTAGGGAATAATTATTATAACAACCAGTGTCTGTTTCTATTTGGCATTTTGGGGGTTGGGGTTGGGAGAGCAAGTGACTAGATTAGCATTTGTTCTTCAGAAAAGGTTGATGATGCAATTTGAGAGAGGAGTGCCAATAGTGGAATAACTCTAGATGCCATTTGGTTGAACTGCTCTTAATTTTATAGACAAAAAGGGTTCATGTTTTTCCTAAGGCACAACATTGGCTCATTGGCACAGTTGTGACTCAAACCCAGATCACCTAATATCCAAACCAGTGTTCTTTGTATCATGACACTCAGAAGAGGAAAAAAAAAGCAAGAAATCCACTTACAATTAGAACCTTCCCCCTCTCACTGCCCCCCCCCCCCCCGTAATTTGGCTGGAACTAGAGTAAATAGTTTGTTAAATCTTTAAAAGAATTTTTAGAGGCCTGTGTTGGTTAAACACCAACATTTTTCACTCATCTTGAAAGTGTTTTAGGAGGTTGGCTGGTAGAAATGATTGCGTTTTTAAGATCAAGGAGAAATTTCTATAAGTAAGTCATATTTCTATGACCGACTCAACCATTTTGCTGAAAAATATATTATATAATGGTTATTTTTTCCCCTCAATGACTATGACACTTCAACTCCATAAAGCAAGTAAAGGAAATAAAATAAGCTATAGCCTCATAGGATAAAAAGGTACCAGGACAGAAATATCTGTTTCAGGTGGCTATTTATGAAGCCCTGTAGTAACAGAAGACAAGTATTGTCACAGTAGATGGTAGACCACCACCAATAATGCATTAAGTGCAAGCCTGTTATGAGGAAGATATTGGGCAGAGCCTTGTCTTGTTACTTATTTTGTGCCCCCAGGCATTCAGCCCTTTCAGAAATACATCTGCCATTATGGTTTTGTTACAAGCTGTGGTAGTTCTTATTACTGAGAAAAGAAATGGGAAGGGATTGTGTTCTTGCTTGCTGTGATGCTTATTATATCACTCGTTCTTACATAAAGTCTATGGATGTATATAAAGAACTGTGCTATCTATAGATGAACTATTTTATGCCTAATCACATTTGGGAAGAAAGCAAAGTTTTCTGAAATTCTTTTAGTGGGAGAAGACAGGGAACAGACACATTTAGATGAGTAAGATTTGTTTTCTAAATACTTTGACTTCTATAACATGAGGACGTGAGACTAGACTATCATGCAGATATTTTCTAGTGCCCCTGCCACAAGATTTACAACATATATATGTTGCTATTTCCTCTCTTCTCAGTGATGAAATGGATAGATCTTGAAAATTTATGAGAGAAAGGAGGAACTACATATACTCACATATTTTCTTCTCTGTCTCCATGTCTGTCTCTCTCTTTTACACACACACACACACACACACACACACACACACACACACACACCATATATTTGCACAAATTGATACAGCCATAGACAGAGTTGAGAATTAAATATCTGACTCCAAAATCTCTGACATATGTTGTATTGGAAGATCAATAGGAAGGTACAGAAAATGGCTAGGAACAATGAGTCCAAGTCATCACCTTTATTCTTAAGTCTGTATTGAATTGCTCTTTCGTGACAAATACAGTACTGCTACCTTCTCTCTCTTCCTCATTTATTTACTTCTTTCCAGAGGCATTTTAGATGGATAAACATGTAAGATGAATTCCATCTATATTTCCTATCTTTGTCCTTTGTTCTCTTAAAAGTAGATTTAAGAGAAGTAACACAATAAAATGGAAAGGACATAGGTTTTGGTTTATTAGTTTCTTGTGTAATTTGAGAATGATAAGACACGTGCTAGGATTATTATGAAGGTTCAGTTATATAGCTCACATGAAACATTCAGTACAGAAGGACTGGGATGTACTATATCAAAAAGGGAAATATTCCCCCAGTGCTGATGAAATGTAGAATGGGGAACACTGGGAGATGGGGGGAGGGATGTGATTGCTCAGCGTATGTAGTCTGAATGTCAGTTTTCCTTTCCAGTAGGTTTTGGCTTTACCAGAGACGAAATTCTCTGAAAGGTAGTGAAGATGTTTAGCATGTGCATGGTCTTGCTTGAGCCTTCTGAACTCACCTGTCACCTAGCACAGCTATGATTGTAGGGCTCTGTGTCAGTCCAATGCAAATCCAAATGGCATCACAGACTCTCTTTTCACACATTGTTCACTATCTCCCTGTTAATATCACATTTTGGTTACTAACAAGTCCCAACTGGCATTAAAAAGCTTCAGGAAAATGATGAAACTTATAAAGTAGTGTTTTTGGAGATTCAGATGCCGCCAGATATATTCATTCCCTTGTTTCTTCTTACACTGGTCTAATCATTTCTTCTTCTATCCAAAAATTACTGAATATTACAGTGAACCAGCACAATTATAGATATATAACAAATAACCATAGTAACAAGGACAACTGACATTGGGTGCTTTCCATGTCAGGCATTTTATATTTTGAGCACTTTATGTTTGTTGATCATTTATTCTTCACAGAAAGCATATGGAGTAGATGTTGTCATCACCATCCCACTTTAGAAGTAAAGACACTGGGGTCACATAGCTTATTAGTAATGGAGAGGGGCTTAAGGATGAAAAAGACATCAATTCTTTCCTCACAAAGCGTTCATACTCTAGCAGGAAAGGTAAGCAGAATAATAAAGTAAAATAAAAATTGGAGAATGAACTCTATAATAGTGGTTACCATTATACCATAATACCACCCCACCCACAGGAGTTATTAACTCTGATGAGACATTAAAACAAGGTATCCAATTTGAGTTTCATCTTGAAGGATGATTTTTAAAAAATCATCTGGTAGGCAAAGCAGAAAGGAGCATCCAGACTGAAGTGTTAGCACAGGTAGTCATTGGTATTGAAGAGGCTGTGGCAGAAACAGGAAGATGCAAGTAGTTCATAATAGTTAAATCATAAGGAGAGACTGAAGCTAGAGAAATCAGAAGCATGCAGATCTTTAAGGGTCTTGAGTATTGTAGAAGTTTGGATTTGGGGGATTTTGTAAGCAGAGAAGTGACATGATGTAACTTAAAGTGGGTTAGAAGGAAAGAGGCTGAGAATAGGGGAGTCTCTGGGTAGGGGTGCCTTGCATCAATTTTGATAAGAGATAATGAGGAACAGATTGGTGGATGTGGAATTCAGAATAGAGAGGAGGGCATAAATTCAACTAATACTTAAGAGTTAAAATTTCCCAGACTTCGTGGGAGGAAAGATGGAAGCTGAATCGCAGAGAGAAGTAGAGTGAAAAGACTACAAGAAACAAGTTCTGGTGTGTTTGATGTTGTAGCCTAAATTCTGAGGCCCACCTGCACCCCTGCCTCTGTGGCTTAAATACATAAATTCACTTTGTATTATAAGTTAGGCCAAATTGGGTTTTTGACATTTGCAGCAGAAATATTTTTGACTAATATATCCAGGAACCACAAACATTTAAGTTTTAGGAAGTAGAAGAGACAATCCAATACAAGATCGGATGTCCTGGATGTGGATCATTGAAGCTGAATATTCAGCTGAACAGATCACTTAACTTTCAAGGCACAATATCATGCCCTTGTTCATCTCCTGGTATCAGATTTTGATTCTTAATCAAAGCTTGTTCCACTGCATAGAAGAGATGCAAAGAACAGAGAGATTCCAGAAGAGTTTTTCTTCAGTTTCCTACTATAAATTGAGGTGCTGTGATTGATGCTGTAACCAACTAGATTAAAAAGTGGGCAACATTTTTGAAATATTGAAGGAATTGAAATCCTTTAGCCCAGAGAAAGGAAGGCTAGAGCACGCTGTCTTGAATTATTTGAAATGTTCTGAAATGGAGCTCCATGACAAATGTTTCTTTCTCTCCACTGAGAGAGAGAGGAAGAGCAAGAGGAAATGGATTCAAGTTGAAGCCGGATCTATTTAGGTGAATTATATTAGAGCGCTTCCTGACCTTGAAGGCCATTTGGCATAGGAATGAATTGCTAAGCCAGGTCAAGGAGTCCCTTTCTCCGGAGAGGGAATCATAAAGATGAAGGGGATTTGGGAAGTCATTCAGGCAGATGAAAATTGATCTTTTGAAAGACCAAGCCCCCTGAGGAAGAAATGCCATGCCTCCATACCAGTGCCTGACAACCTTCACTCTTGGTTATGTCTAAGTTGACATTGTGGCTTTAAACCATTTCCTATTTTTTCTCCCCAGTTGAAGTAGAGAACATTTAGTCAGGATCTTTAAAACTGTTGGCTACTTTAAAGGTCAATATTAAATCACCATTCACATTCTTTTTGCAAGTTAAATAATCCCCTTTCTATAGTTTTTCCTCATAAACTTTACTTGCTAATCCTTTCATTTTCTTTGTGGCTCTCTTGTGAAAAGTCTCCAGGATTTCATATCTGTCTGTAGTTTGGAGGCCCAAACAGGACACAATAATCTAGTAAGAGTTGTAAATTTTGAATATAGCAGGCCCATTGCTTCTGAGTTACTATGTCTACTCTTGTTCATGTGATTCAATGCCGTACTCTTTTTTATTTTTCTAAAGCAGTGATTTCTTACACTATTTGTACTTACTTTGAGCGTGCTATATTGTATTGTGCTTTCATCTACTTTGTCCCCCATTATCTAATGGCATATAGTAAAGTATTCAATAATTGGGTTTGTTGAATGAATGAATCAGGGTTCCAATGAATAAATTTCAGATAGCTGTTTGTGGGTTATTGGGAGCATCCAATTAGATAACATGATCTAGTTCTCCATAACCTGAATGCACTATTCCATTTCACTGAAAAATCTTTATGCATGTAATTTGAATCTATTCCTTCAATGTTCTAACCTGTAGTTCTTAATGTATTTGAAATTATTTGTTTTTGCAATATGCTCATCCAAGGGCCACATTTCTAGTGTGTTTATTATAGGCTATGAAGCATTATGAATGCTAGTGGCAAAAAAGAAAAATACAATTTTTTAGAACAATATAAAATGAAAGTAATTATTCCCTTCTTCCCAGTGCCAGTTATTGCCCAGAAGTAGCTACAGTCAAGAGTTACACAAATGATATCCTAGTGCCTGTACTATTTAACTTCTTTTTCTTTTTTTTACTTCTCCTCATTGTGTATGGTGCCTTACAATATATGGGGAACCTGACCACTTCTAATCCCCTTGTGCTATCATCCTGTCCCACGCCACCATCATCTGTTGTGAATTATTGCAGTCGCCTTCTAATTTGTTTCCCTGCTTCCACTTTTACCTGCTGTTCCTCACAGCAGACAGAACGGTCTTTTGAAAACGTAAGACAGATCTTGTCATTCGCTTGCTGTTAGCCCATCTCACTTTGGATTAAAGCCAAATTCTTAGAGTAAGTAGCCTAGGAGGTTCACTGAGGCAAAGATCTCTGCTATTTCTATGTCATTATCTTAATAACATGATCATTATTCCCCACACTCACTCAGCCAGCCCAGTCTCCTTGTTACCCTGAGATAGCCAGGCAAGATTCCCTCATACTTGTGCCCTGCTGTTTCATTTGCCCAGAATGCTCTTCACTCAGACATTCACAGACTGATTTTCTCATTCCCTTCACATCCCTGCTCAGATGTCACCTTATCAGAGAGGACTTGATTAATAAAACCATAAGCCTGTGTAGACATTAGCCCAGCTCACTGGATTTTGGATATTTTACTCCATTCTGGCACATGGTGTGTGTAGAGATTGCATTTCCTTTTCACCTTGGAGTTAGGTGAAGACATGAGACTTTCCTGTGTCACAGAATATTAAATGAAAGTGACCTGTGGGAGCATTAAAGAATCTGTGTGTGATCCTCTATTCTTCCTCTTTCTTGCCTTGACAACCTTCTTGAGACATCCCCTGCCCCTGCATCAGTATGGATCCCTTAGTAATAATTACATAGAACTACACATCTCCAAATGAAAATGATTGGACTATGATATGAGCAAGAAGTGATATGTATTATTGATTGCAGGGTTTGATATCACAGCGTAACCTAACTTACCCTGGCTTATACAGTGCCACCTTTCTCCCCATTTCCCTTAGCTCTTCATGACTCTCCAAAGCACTTACCATCACCTGACATACTTGTTTATTTGTTTATTGTTTTGTATCCCTCCTAGAAGGCAGGAACTTTGTTTTGTTCACTGTTTTCCAGTATTAGAAAATGGACCAGGAATATAGTAGGTGCTCGATAATTACTAGTATTTGATGATTTAATGGAATATGGTGATCATTCTATATCAGTATGTGTAAGCTCTACCTTATTTGGTTTTTAATTATATGAATGTGCCATAGATTGTGTGGATATATACAGATTATTATGATATTACTAGAGTCCCGGTGCACAAAATTCGTGCACGGAGGAGGGGGTTGTCTCCAATCTGGGACCCCTTAAGGAATGTCCAATTGCCCGTTTAGGCCTGATCCTGGTGGGCCCAGTGGGATCAGGCCTAAACAGGCAGTTGGGCATCCCTCTCACAATCCAGGACTGCTGGCTCCCAATCTTGTGTGTTGGAGTGACAGTCAATTTGCATATCACCTCTTTATTAGATATGAAGTTATTTTTATTCTTTTGTTTTTCTATTAAAATGTGCTGCAATAAAAATTTTAACATATTTTTTACCAGTATGCAAAATTTTATTTTTAGCATAAATGCTGAAAACATATATTCAGGATCAAATATAAGTCATTTTTAATTTAAAATTATATTTTTTATATATATTTCCAAATTGCCCTGTAAAAATACTGTAGCAAACTGGAAATATGAATATTATTATAATACAAATAGAAGATATGAGAACAAGTAGCTCAGAGGAAGAAACTTCTGTGATGCTTAGTTAGTCAGGGGCACTTGATAATAGAAGTCAGGACTGAATTGGAAAATCTGAAGAAAATTCGGCATGTGTGTGTGTGTGTGTGTGTGTGTGTGTGTAGGTGTTGACCCTATGAATATGCCTGACAATGTGACCATTCTCTTCCTTATTAAAAATGTGTAGAATCTTTTTTGGTGTGTGATTAGGATCAGTATTTGTCTACTGTTGCTCTTTCAAACGCGATTTGCATGGATGCCGATGAGGCCAGGCAAAAGGTCACGCTGAGACAGACTGAGCCTCTCAGTCATTCAGAAAGTGGGTTATTAC
The DNA here is from genome assembly GCF_963455305.1 of Plecotus auritus. Taxonomy (NCBI): domain Eukaryota; kingdom Metazoa; phylum Chordata; class Mammalia; order Chiroptera; family Vespertilionidae; genus Plecotus; species Plecotus auritus. The sequence goes on along the minus strand of NC_137777.1, from coordinate 23,385,205 downwards.
CCTTGTTGCATAAAATTCCGCAATGTGTATATGCTGTGTGTCCCTTCTAATTTAGAAGATTGAACTGTTTTACTCATTCTGAGAAAGAAGAACACCCCAATAAGTAACACAGCAAACAGTTAAGTGATTTGCCTAAACCCACACAGGAAGTCACCAGTACACAGGAATGGAATCAAAAGTTCCTGATTCCTTTTCCTTTGCTGATGCCACCAAATAATTTGTCAAAACACTTCAAAGTCTGTCTTTCAAAGTAAACGGAAAACTTTTCATGAAAGTCTATGCTTCTAAAATTCGCCTTAAAGGAAGAGTATTTTTAAAAAGTGTTGCTAGAAAACAAAGATTGCAGTTTTCTGTTGCCATTGCTACCTTTGCAAGTGCCAGCTCCTCACCTCTCACTTCCAACATCTGTATTTTCTGTCCTACCTTTGGGCGGGGCAGGGAAGGAGCCATTCAAAAGGAGGGACCTGCGTGTCTGTCAGGGGCAAGGCCGCATCTGCTTACCTATTCCAGGGCCGGGACATGGTAGGCACTTAAAAACTCATCATTTAGTATATGAATGAGTAAAATAAAACAGATTCATTTAAAAATAATGCTAGGAGGAGGGGAAAGTGGGAAGTGGCTGCGTCATGGGTACAAGATCTCCCTTTGGACTGATGGGAAAGTTCTGGGACCAGACACAGTGGTGTGATGTTTTCACAACATTGTGAGTATCTTAAATGCCACTGAATCGTACTTTAAAATGATTCCAAATGATACATTTTGTTATGTGTATTTTACCACACTAAAAAAATGTTTAAAATTTTAAACTTAAAAATGCCTTGCTTGTGATCTCTTAGCTAAGGAATATAATTTTATCCACTGATAGGTATCTTTTTTTTTTTTTTTTTTTTTTTTTTTTTTTTTTTTTTGTGCATCAGCTATTACTTCAGGTGAATTTGCCAAAGAAGACATTTTGAAATAAATCAAAATGCCCATCTCATTCCCACTCCTAAGGCTTTACAAATACTTTACCATGGATTAGTGTAGCCTGTTCTGGAACTTTGTATAAATGGACTCATTCAACATGTTCTCTTTTGTATAAGGCTTCTTTCACTCGGCATATTTTTGACATTCAGTTTATATAGTCAGATTTTTTCAAGATTAAAATGAAACTAACAAAAGCAAGCCTTTAATGAAGTCCTCCGCTGCTTAAGGAAATGGCATTGCTTTAAATCTGTTGCCTCAGAAAAACTCCAGTCATAAAATCTAGGCCTCAGCGAGGGATTTATAAAATGTTCTTCAAGAAGCCGAGCACTCAGCAAACATGTGCTTGGGAATATTGCATGAATCATACTGACACCAAAACCTACACAACGTATTCCTGTTTAGCTCTGTGCTCTGCAGAATTGCATACGGGAGTTTGTTCTGGGGTCAGAGTCATAGAGCCAAGGTCAGCGAGAGCTCCTGCTTACATCAGGCCTGTGAAGGATGGAGCAAAACCAGATCCAGGCAGATCTTCATCCTTGGCCACATTTGAAGATCATGCATCTGCTTCTAATGATGGGTACCAAATTGTCTGCCTGGATCTTTTATCTCTTCTTACCTAAAGTGTGAAGCGTCGTATACTTTAAAGGCAGCAGGATGCACTTAACAAAATGTTGCAGTTCCTTGTTTTCTAGATGAAATTGCAGTCACAGGCTGAGCTGACAAAACAGAATTCTATTGCTAAGCAGTTGCAGTTCAAGCTTCAAGTACTTCAAGTTTACTTTAAATGACCTGATGCAAACATATGATTTAGATCTTTAAGTAAGAACTACAGAAGCTCTGCCAGACTCCATTATTTAGTCTTGAAAGTTCCATTATTTCCAGACATCCCAAAGGCAGAGGTTGCCAAGAAATGGGAGGAACAGAAGGCCCTATCAAGAGGTGTCCTGCCAGGGAGATGACAAGACAGATATCATTTCAACACCATCCTAATTTGCTTTGCTGACCAGAAGGGGAAGAGTCCGGTTTCCTCCATCAACAAAATCCTCCACAACTGAGAACTCTATTTTAAATCCTGTCAGCTGAATCCCCCCTCCCCCACTTTCCACACATGCCTGTATTTTCCAGGTGCAAAACACGTTACATTTCGAAAATGTTTTGAATAGATTGGGGGTGAAGTCAGCAAGTATGAAAAACAGCAAAGCAGGGTGTTTAAGAATAAAGCTGATTTGTTTTTTATCTTTAGGGAACTTATTTAAAAATTTATTTTTAAAATTAAATTAATACGCCTGGCTGGTGTGGCTCAGTGATTAAGCGTTGACCCATGAACCAGGAGGTCACAGTCTGATTTCTGGTCAGGGCACATGCCCGGCTCGATCCCCCAGGAGGGGGCATGCAGGAGGCAGCCAATCAATGATTCTCTCTCTCCCTCTCTCTGAAAAAAGAAATTAATTAATGCAATTAGAGAATTTGAAAAAAGTTTAAAAGTAATCTAGAGGTTTAGGATGGATATCAAAGTGATTTCTTAAAGAATGTGAGAAATCTCTTTTCCTGGACAGACTTTAAACTAGATTGAATTTTCATGTAGATGTAGGATGATATGACTAATGGTAGGGTATGGGATTAGAGGATATTAATATTGATTAAATCTATTAAATGGTATTTTAAAATATCTTTAAATAAAATAATTAATTTATCAGTAATAAATCACAAAATATTTTATAACACAATTTCTGGAATACTGTAATTCTTAAATTGTAAAATTGCATGCCAATTTTTAAAAAGTATTTCTTCTTTTCAGTTGTAGATTTTAAACTGTAACTGTAGGTTCACCTATTGACTTCTGTTAAATTTAGAGGAAGGGTTAAATTTTAATATCAATACTGGAATTCTATCTTTCTATTTTAAAATGGCTACTTGGTTTTGCATTTTGCTCTTTTACCAGCAATTTTTCCTTGTGGATATAATTGCTTAATAGTACCCTTGACACTAAACTGAACTTTGTGCATTTGATCTTTTCTGCTCCCATTTATTCACTTAATGGATTTCTATCTAATTAATGTCGTCCATTGGTCAGATTTTCAAGATAACACAGTTGCTGGACTCCTGGAGATTTCAATTGAACAGGAAGTTTTTTATTATTATTTGAAGATACACAGCGACTGGTTTACTTTAGACAACAATATTTGAAAATTCTGCAAGAACCTAAGTACTTAAATAAAAAAGCCAACCAAAGTATGTATCAACTGAGGCAGAAGGAGGACTGATTATGAGCCCCTTCTAACCAAGAAGATGAGAATTATAGATACAGCACCTGCAGTCTCTCCCCCCCCAACCCCACCCCCTTCAGGGATCATTATTTGACAGAATATTGATCAAGTACTTTGCATTTAACACAGAAAATCAGTTACTGGAAAATTAATTTTCTCTTAGTTTATTCAAATGTTTTTCTTCTCTATTCTCACCTCTTAAGTAAAACTTCCCTGCCTGTTTCTTTAGCCTAATAGTTTGCCTGGGCTGCCATAACAAAATAATAGAATGAGTGGCTTAGACAACAGGAATTTATATTCACAGTTATGGAGGCTGGAAATCTGAGTTTAAGGTGCCAGGGTTGGTTTTCAGTGAGCCCTCCCTGGCCTGCATAGAGCCGTCTTCTCTCTGGTGCTCACATGGCCCTTTTTCCTCTGTGGACGTGCCTGGGGAAAGGAGACCTCGCTGATGTCTTTCTCTTCCCACAATAAGTCTGCGGGCGAAAATGGCTGAAGAAATGATTGGTGAATTCTTCTAAGCAAATATGAAAGAAATAACACCTAGTCTAAACTGAATATCTCAAAATATTGAGCTAGAGAAGTAACACTTCTCAACTTACTCATTAAGGCCACCATTGTATTGATACCAAAACCAAGACAAGCCTTACAATGAGTAAAGAATCTACAAAAACTACAGATCAAAATCTTTTCAAAAAATGGGCAAATCAGGTGGAATATATTAAAACTTGAATCAAGCAGTAGAGTACTACTTTATAATACTAAAAAGTAAAAAGATTTAAAGACTATATAGTTTATCCTAGAATTAAATGGTTGTTTTAACATTCAAAAACCAGTATTGTTATATAATTTTAAAAATAAATTACTATTTCAATGGTGACATTTAAAATACTTAACAAAACTTAAAACCTATTCATGATTTAAATTCTCAGCAAACTAGAAAGAGGCAGGAACTCCCTCATCCAAACACAGGGTAACCATAATCATTAACTCCCTGTTAATACTCCTCTTGTTTTACATGCATTCAATATTTTTATATTCATTGCTTTTTAAATTCCATTTATTTCCCATGGTTCGATTACACTTTTCCTCAAATAAGGCCTTAATATTTTTCAGCAAGAGTTTTTTTATTGAAAAATTCCATCTTTGTTGAGAAATGCCTCTTATTTATTATCAATTTTTAATTATGGTTTAAATAGTTATAAACTTTTTAGTTCAAAATTAATTTATCCTAATACATTGAATCTATTGTCCCTGTGGAGAATTCTGTTTCAGTCTACAGACATATTTTTTATTTCTTTTGAGATTTTTCTCCCTTATTTTTAGTTTTGAGTTTCATCAAAACTAATGTCTATGTCTAATTGTAGGATTGTTTTCATTTAACAGCTTTGAAACTTGTTTTTCTTGATGTTGATAATGTAAGACTTTTATAATACCTGGACAGTCTCTAGCCATTACCTTTTATTTTAGTACCTTGTTCCCCTCTTTATTCTCTCTATTGGGTATATGTTGAGTCTTCTCATTTTATCCTGCATATATTTTAACTTCTTTTTCATATGTGCTGTGTCATTTCGCCTTGTTTCATATGTGTATTTTTCTCATTTTTTTCTTTCAATTTACTTAATCCATTTTAGCTGGGTCAAATTTGTAGTTAATATAGCCATTTGTTTTGACTTTTAATTTACCTTTTAAATATTTCAACTTCTACTCAGTATATTTTTTTAAAATTTGCATATTGTCTTTGTACAATTTTTTTCTGTAATAATTTAAGTAAATGCATTTTCCCTATCATATTATTCTATAATTTCAAACTATTGAAGTTATCATTCTGCTGTTTTGTTTATTAATTTTAATTATTGATGGATGTACTGTATCTTTGTATAGTTTGCAATTTGTTTTGTTTTGTTTTTGTTTTTAATATATTTTATTGATTGTTTACAGAGAGGAAGGGAGAAGGATAGAAAGTCAGAAACATTGATGAGAGAGAAACATTGATCAGCTGCCTCCTGCACACCTCCTACTGGAGATGTGCCCACAACCAAGGTACATGCCCCCGACTGGAATCGAACCTGGGACCCTTCAGTCCACAGGCCAATGCTCTATCCACTGAGCCAAACTGGTTAGGGCTATATTTTGCAATTTTTGATTGTGAACTCATCTTGAAGTGGATTGAGAGAGACAAAAAAAGAGTTAGAGGGAAAATAGAGAAAGAGAGGAGAGAGGGGAGGGGAGGGGAGGGGAGGGGAGGGAAGGGGAGGGGAGGGGAAGGGAGGGGAGGGGAGGGGAGGGGAGGGGAGGGGAGGGGAGAGGAGGGGAGGGGAGGGGAGGGGAGAGGAGAGGAGGGGAGGGGAGAGGAGAGGAGGGGAGAGATGGAAGAGAAGAAAATCAGGGTCAGAGAGACAGAAAGAGGGAGAGACAAAAACATATCCTGTGTTCTGGGTTGTGTGAACTTTCTTCCAGTTTTGTTTTTTGTGTACTTCTGCCAGGAGCCTGCTACAAAGGTCTTTCTTAGATTTTAAGCATGCAATTCCCACATGATGGGGAAATTGTGGCTAAAACTGAGGGCCACATGGGTCAAGGGAATGTTTTTTAAAAATTTTCTAGAGACACAATTTTTCTGTTGAGAGCATAGGCAAAGAAAGACTTTATTTTTATTTCCTGCTCAGTGAATATAATTTTTTTAAGTATGTTCTCCAGGGACTTGGCTTTGGTTTTGTGTGTGCATGTATGCATATGTATTAGTTATGCATCTCCAGCTTTCAATTTCAATTTCTTAATATGTGTGGCCCCAGGACCTTGTCACTTATATTCAAGTAAACATGAAAGCACAAAAGTTACTAGCATTGACAATTCCCCAGAGCAACTCAATGCTTACCAATCTGGTTTTCTGTATTTTTTTTCCCTTTGATCACACCACTTACTCTCCTGTGAGTTCAGATATTCTAATAAATGCTATTAAATGTGCATTTACAATAATATTTGCTATGTTTTATTTAACAATTCTGGATATTTGTAGTGGAAGGGATTATTGAGATATCTGAACTATCATATTGGCATTTTCAACTGGTTTGATTGACCCAGCTAATTAGTTGCATAGTTATCATTGATTAGAAATATCTGGGTAGCATAGTTATAATTGACTAGAAATAACTGTGCTTCCTAGTGAGACCAAGTTATGTGGGGACTACTACGTGGTATGGAGGGCATTGCTCTTTGAATTTGTTGTTGAATCTGATCTTTAATTTCATCTTCTTTACTAGGAAGTTTTTAGATTACATCAAGTGCTTTTATTGCCTTAATTAATTTGAACAGATGACTCTTCTTCTTTAGCTCAGTAATATGGAGGTTTACATAGATGCTTTTTGATTGTTGAACCAGCCTTGTATACTTGTAATCAATCCCATGTGGGTGGGGATTATAACATTGTATGCATTGTTTGATTTTATTTGCTAATATTTTTTAAGGTTTTTCAATTTACTGTTGTGAGATACTGGTTTGTATTTTTTATTATCTTGTAATGTCTAACTTTTTTGGAGGGGTTATTAGATTAATGATGGCTTCATAGAATGTCTTAGAAAGTGTTCACTCGTATTTTCTTTTTCTATGAGGAGAATTGGTATTTTTCCCCTTGTTATAATTCACGAGTAATACAGTCTGGATGTCATATTTTCTTTTCTGGAAGGTCATTAATGATTGATTCACTTTCTTTAATAGACATAGGGTATTCAGGCAATCTATTTCTCCTTGTATGAATTTGATAGTTGTGTCTTTTAAAAAATTGATCCATTTCACTTAGTTGTCAAATCTCTGTGCATAGCATTGCTTATAGTATTCTTTTAACATTTGAATGTTCAATATATCAATATAATGACACCTCTTTTACTTCTGATATTAGTAATTTATGTGTTTTCTTTGTTAGTTAACCCATCTAGGTGTTTTTTCCCAAGTATTTTTCTTTCAAAGAATGAGCTTTTGATACAGTTGACTTTTTAAAATTATTTTTTTCTCAATTTTATTGATTTCTTCTCTAATTTTTATTATTTCTTTTATTTTACTTCTTTAGGCTGAAGTTGCTCTTTTTCTTCCAGTGTCCTGAAGTGGAAGTTTAGGTTATTGAGTTCATATCTTTCTTTTTTCTAATATATAAATGTATTACTATGCTATAAGTTTCCCTCTAAGTATTGTTTATGTTGCATTCCACATTTATTTTTGTAAATTGTGTTGTCATTTTCAACGAGTTCAAAATATTTTTAAATTTCTGTTGAGAGATCTTTTTTGACACATGGCTTATTTATTACTGTGTGATTCAATTTTCAAATGTTTTGGAATTTTTCAACTATTATTGATTTCTAGTTTAACATCTAAGAATATACTCTGTATGATTTAAAAAAAATTATAACCTAGAATGTAGTCTATTTTGCTTAATTTGAAAAAAATTATATTCTGCCTGTTTTTTAATGGAATATTCTATACATATCAACAGACTCAAGTTAATTGATAGTGCTACCCAGGTCTTTTACTTGGTTACTCTTTTTCTTCCTGCTTGACCTATTAATACTGTCAGAGGGGTTTTAAAGTCTCTAAATATACCCGTGGATTTTTCTATTTCTCTTCAATTCTGTAAGTTTTGGCCTGTATATATTTATTTTTTAAATAGATTTTTATTGATTTTTAGACAGAAAGGAAAGAAGAGGGAGAGAAAGATAGAAACTTTGATCAGCTGCTTTCTGCATGCCCTCTACTGGGGATCAAGGCAGCAACCTGCGCATGTGCTCTGACCAGGAATGGAACTGGCAACTTTTTGGTGCATGAGTGGCTGCCCAGCCAGCTGAGCCACACCAGCCAGGGCTAAAATTCTATTTAAAGAAAACAACAGTCATTTTTTTCTTTCTCTTTTCTTTTACCATAGCACAAAGAAATGGGTTCAGATATTTTGATGTTCTGTAATTAGGTGTATGCAGGTTGAGAATATTTATGTCTCCCTGGAGAATTGACCCCTTTATAATATTTTAGTTCTTCTCTTAAGCCTTAATGATTTTTCTTGTGTTGAAGTCTGATTTGTCTGTAATAAATATAGCTACTTCAGTTCTTATTTTATTAGTATAAGTATGCTATATTTTTCTACATCTTTAAATTTAATTCTTTATGTCTTTATTTTTAAAGCAGATTTCTGGTAGACAACCTATAATTGAGTCTTTGAAAGAAAATTCATTCTGACCGTCTAATTTTTAATTGCATTTTAATTGGTATATTAATTATAATTTAGTTGTAAAATAATTGTTGAAATTGTCATGTTGGTAATTATTTTTTAATTAGTTGCATTTGTTCTCCCCATCTCCATTTTTTGCCTTCTCTGATTTGAATTGAACATTTTGATTCCATTTTATCTCATCTCATAGCATATCAATTATACTACTAAAACATTTTCATGGTTTTCCTAGGGTTTGAAATAGGGATAGTTTATAACAGAGTATGCACAATTTCTCCTGTCTTTTGTGATATCGCTGTTGCTCATTTCACTTATATTGGCTATACCTAACTGATTCATCATTACATTTAAGTTTAAACACAGTTATGTCATATATATTAATAAGATAAAAGATTTTATTTTACTTTCGTTTATTCTTTCCCTGATGCTTCTCCTTTCTTTATGTAGATCAAACTTTCTGATATGTTATAATCCTCAGCCTAAAGAACTTCTTTTAACATTGTCTTTTTTTTTTCATAGAATGTCTGCAATAAGTGAATTCATTCAGTTTTTGTTTATCTAATGAGGCTTTATATCTCCTTTATTATTGAAAGATAATTTTGCTGCATATAGAATTCTAAGTTACTTCAAATAGTTTACTACACTATCTTCTAACTTCCATGATTTCTGAGAAGGCCACTGTAATTTTTCCCTTGATCCTGTTGAGTTCACTGATAAGCCCACTGAAGGCATTTTTCATTTCTGTTACATTGGTTTTTAATACCTAGAATTTTTTTTTTCTTAGAGTTTCCATTTCTTTGGTTATATTACTATCTATTTTTCATGTTGTCTGCTTTTCCTATTAGAGTTCTTAGCATATTAATCACAACTATTTAATATCTCTTGCCTGATAATTCCAGCATCTCTGTCATAACTGAGTCAATTTCTGATGATTGTATTGTCTCTTCAGACTGTGCTTTTTCTTTTGGCATGCCATGTTGTTGTTGTGGTTGTGGTTGTTGTTGTTGTTGAATGCCAGACACATTGATTGAATCAGGTAATAGAAACTGAGGTAAGTAGGCCTTTATTGTGAGGGTTATGTTAATGTGGCTAGGAGATTATTCTGCTTTGTTTAATGTTTTAACTAAATAGTTATAGGTGCCATTGGCTTCAAAATACTCTAAGTATGCTTGCTTTTGTGTCCTTTCTTATGTCATTCTTCTTGTGCAAAGTCTATGTCTTTCAGCTGTTTCTGCTATAATCCACAGTTATTATCTTGGAGTCTTGTTGGTATGTTGATCAGGTGTGAAGGGGGAAGTTGCCTATAATCTTGTGAATAAGCTACAGTTTTTTAGTGGGCCTGTGTTTCAGGGCTGTAAGCATCACAAATGTTTCTCTAGTAGTATATATAGATTTCTGTCCCCTTGTGCCCTACTCCTTTTCGTCGTAACAGGGTTCCAATCTATATCCCTAAACCCTCTGACCAAATTTCCTCCTCCAGGTGAGACACAAAAATTCTAGGTGGCTTGATTGAGAGGAGTGCCCTTCCTCCAGCTGGGATAAGATCCCGGTAGTTTTTTCCTCTGGAGCACAGGCCTATGTTAGGGCAGAGACTTGGGTGTATTGTATAATAATCACTCTCCTCTTTCCCCTTCCAGGGCTTTGAGGGCTTCTTTATCAGATCTTCACCATGTGAACCTGTTGGGATTCCCGTAGGGAAAGCTCCCATGTGGGGGCCCCATTAAGACTCTGATCCCCAGGCATCTCTCACTCTCACTAAAAGGCTACACTTAGTCTCATGGAATTCCTCACAGTCACCATATTAGTATTCCTACCAATGTGGGGCTCCTGCAGCTTTTGTTCTAGGTAAAACTGTTCTTAGTTTACCCTATCTCTCTAGATGTGACTGTATTTCCAGACTTCAGGGTGATGGCTTGCCCTTTACCCTTGGTTTTCTGATGAACAGAAGAAAAGGTGTAATCTTCAGTTTGTCTAACTCTTTCCTCTTGGAAGGGCAAGAGTGACAATTCCAGGCTCTTTACATATCATAGCTGAAATTGGAAGTCTGTGACATTTTGATTTGGCATTCGTTTCTGTGTTTTTTTAGTTATGTTCCACTGCCACAAATATACAATGAAGGAAAATTCTCTGAAACTTTAAAAAATACAATCATTGTTAGTCTAACTATATTTCAATCAGACAAATCACATTTTCACTTTTCCATAGAAAGGAATTATTAGCCTATTCTAACAAAAAATTATCTTCAGATTTTGAGCCATGCAAAGTCGCAGATGCCATTAAGATGGCCAACCCATGAAGTGAAAATTTCAGTTTCCTTCAAAGGCCAATTAAAAAGCCACTACCTTGTTATGAGCCAGAAATTGTAGAGCCATCTGGGATATAGAACAACCAACTTTATTAAGCATTTTGCATAAAATGCATATATTTTGTATCAGGAGATTGTAGATTGATTAATCTTGAGCCTCAGTGACTATAATATTTTCTATATTTTGCCAATCATGATTTGTGGCCTAAAAGAAGGGGGCATGTTGGTAATTTTTGCTCTGAAGACAAGAAAAGCCCGGTTATAAGATATGCACACATTTTTCTATGACAGCATGCTTCAGAAAGCACTTGTGCAACAATCTCTATACAAATATTTTTTAGGTTCAAATAGGACAGTTTGTTTAAAAAAAAAGAAAACATTAAGACAACAAAGTAGACAGCAGGAAATTCTGTGTTCATCAGTAGGACACAGATTTTCGAATCGGTTAACGTTTATAACTTGCCAGTATTAGGACTCTGATGAAATAGTGTGGCATGGCTTTTGTTCTGATGTAGTGCAACCTCCTTTAAGTTATGACATATGAAAGCATTCTGTTCTCTGAAGTCTCCCTGAGAGGCTAATGGTTTCCCATGATCCTTTCTGGTCTGATGCTGTATTTTTATCTTCATATAAAATCACAAGAAATATTTTCTAATATTCATCAGTTTCACATTGAGTCATTTTGTCTTCCTTTCTCATGGTGAGGGACATTAACCAAATTGAACCATGATCTAAAAGTTAGTGTATATCACAGAAATTTGTTCAAAGATGGATAAATAAAGCCTTTTATTTTATGCAAACCACAAAAAAGCAAAACTTTAACAACAAAACAAAGTTAAGCAGTCACACACCTATGATCAAATTTTAATAAAAATAAATCTACATAATTGCCATAAATTTAAATAAGAACAAAAATAGAAATATCCTTCCTGATGTAACTAGCAAACAACTCATTTTATGAATGATTAAAAATAAATGGAATCTAATTTTGACACTGCTGAAAGTAATATTAGAGTTAAGTACCAAAACATAACATGTGTTTATAATTTTGAATATTGTGTTTGAGATATCAGTTAATAAAAATCACAAAGAGTTGCTGCAAAGAGCAATGTGAATTGTATCTATCCCTCTTGCTTTTTTGCATCCACCAAGAGATTCTATACAAGGAAGACAATGACAATGATATGTGTTATGGATTAAATTATACCCTTATAAAAAATATGTTGCAGTTCTAACCCTTAGTACCTGTGAATGTGATCTTATTTGGAAATAGGGTCTTTCCAGATGTCATCAAGTTAAGATGAGATCATGAGGGTGAGCCCTAATCCCGTATAACTGGTGACCTTACCAGAAGAGGAAAATGGCATGTGAAGACAGAGACACCCAGAACAGCATGTGATGACAGAAGCAGAGACTGGAGTGATGCAGCTAGAAGCCAAGAATGCCAAAGCTTGACAGCTGTCAGCAGAGGCTAGGAAGAAGCAAAGATGGTGTCTATTCAAAGTCCCAGAGAAAGCATGACCCTGCTGACACCTTGATTTCAGACTTCTCGACTCTGGAACTCTGAGAGACTAAATTTCTTTTGTTTTTGGCTTGATGAAACTATACAATATGAACATTTCTTTTGAAAAGAATATAGAAGAGAAGAAGAAAAGAGGGGGGGTAAGGAGAAGGAAAATAGAGTCAATAATATTACAGTAAATTAAAAAATTAGAGTAGGATAGATATTTATTAGATATTTTTTAAGAAAAAATAAAATATGGATGGGAAGAAAGTGAGGAAGCTATCAACATGTACTGAACACTGACAATGAGCCAGGCATGGTGTTGAGTGCTTTCCACATGTTACCTGATTTAATGCTCACAATTTCTTGGTGTAGTAGATATAACTGTCATCAGTTTATTGATGAGAAAGAGGAGACTTAGTGAAGTTAAGTAACTTATGTTTTATTACACAGATATGAAGTGGTAGATGTGAATTATTCCAGGTCTGTTTAACTTACAAGTCCACGTTTTTTCCTCTAGACCAAGTGGGAGGACTCTTGTGGCCAGGCATAAGGGTCAAATCTGTCCTGCTCCATGTGTTTGAAAATAAAGTTTTATTGAAACACAGCCATGCTCATGACTGCTTTGCACTACAATAGCAGAGTTCAGTTGTCGCCACAGAGACCTGTGGCCTGCAATGCTAAAGATTGTCACTGTCTGGCCCTTTCCAGAAAATATTCTAAACCCTGTTCTCAGCCTAAACAAGAAAATCTGTATATAACCTTGACTTTCTTGCCAAATCTGAGTAAGTCATTTACTGTCTGAGGCTGTTTTTCTATGAATGATATGTGTTTTCCTGAGAATAATTTGATATAGTGAATATTAATGTACTTTGTAAACTGTACTGAAACACACAAAGCTAAGTAGTTACTACTTAAAAGCAATAAGAACCCATTAACTAATTTCTCACTACAGTATTGAACTTATTTTATGGCTTCATATTTCTGTTAGTTTATGTCATTGGATTTGTCTTATTAACAAAAATTATAGGCAGATTTACTTCCCAAGCCACATTCCTTGTAGGGGTCCTTCTGTGTGGGGTGGTCCTTCTCTTCTGTTTGTTCTGCGATCAAAACAGTAAATTTTTTTCTTCAAAAGACAGTATTTAATCTTTGTGGTGGGCCACCATGAGAACATTCCTCAGATTCCAGAAGATGGAATTTTTAAATGTAAAGACTTTGCAATCCCCTGATTAAGTCTAACAAATCTGATTTATCTTTAACATTTATCTTTAGGTGGGAGTCCTAAAAACATAAAGGCTGCATCATTTCATTCAGTGTCTCCTGTTCAGATTCTGAAACTTAATTTTTTCCATCTCTTTTGACAGGACATTCCCTTAGGGTCCACATTAAAGGCAGTTGGATCATAAAAAATGTGAGCTCATTTTATTAGAAGTCCCTTGATTGCTCCTTGTAGGCACATGGGCTTTAGGGTCTTTCTGTGTCTATAGCAATGCCTAGACTAAAAACCTGTCCTCTTTAATTCTCTTTCTTCATTGTTTCTAACTGACATCTGTTGGAGCCCAGGGTTGATAGAGCTACCTGTTTTCTTACAGGGGTGGGCAAACTTTTTGACTCGAGGGCCACAATGGGTTCTTAAACTGGACCAGAGGGCCAGAACAAAAGCATGGATGGAGTGTTTGTGTGAACTAATATAAATTCAAAGTAAAGGAGGGGAGGGGAGAGCAAGAGAACCGGATAGAACAGCCGGATCCGGCCCGCGGGCCGTAGTTTGCCCAAGGCTGCGTCTTGTACGATAAGTTGTCAGCATGTAAGACGGCATGAGAGAAATCAGTTAACCGGAAACATTTGTAAAGCTTTTTGGTTTGAATGTAGAAATCAATGTATATACCATCTATTTCTGTTAGCTTTTGTACTTTTTCAAAATTCAAACTCTCCAACAATGAAGTCCCTCCAAATGTTTACTATCTACTTCACCTTATTCAGTTACATAATAAAAGTAAAGAAAAAAACGCTGAAAACTCTCTTTTCAGTAGGATTGTGCTTGGGAAGCTGGGTGTGCTGGAGCTCACAAGAGCCAATTGTTACCTTATCAGGAGTTTGGGAGCTGGTTGTTAAATATAGCCGTTAATAAAATTTAAATTACATTAGCGTACAAGTTAAACAAGGAATAACAAAAACAAAAGTTGTAAAAACTCAATACTTATCACTTCCTAATTATTTTTACCATATTTCACTATTATCTCTTGAGAGTATTGTCACACATCAAATCTCAATCTTGGGAATAGTGCTAAATGGTATGCTTCCTACCTTTACCTTTCAGTGATGTCACATTGGTCGTTAGAAATTAACCACGCTGGGAGTATTTACACCATGGAAATTGACATGTGCTACAAAACAGACCTTTTTCATGGTTGTTTTTTGAAAAAGCAGGATGTTAAACCTTTATCAAGTGCGTCATTATTAAAAAATATTGTAACATTTTCTGGTTACACACAAGAGTTCCCTGTGTTCACTCATTATTGTATAAATGGAACTTCTAAGGATAGAAAGAAGCCTCTCTATCCATAGGAGGAATAGCTTCAGTATAGATTTTAAAAGGAAACTTATCCTTACCACAGACTGTTAGCTACATGAAAGTAGGAATTTTGTCTACCTTGTTTACCACTAAATTGTCAGCATTTGAACATAGTGTGACATCAGAAGTTGTCAAATAATGTGTGTTGAATGCACAGCTACATAATAATATCATGAATAATAACTATCGATATCAATAAATACTTATAAAGATCTTACTATGTACCAGAGGTTGTTCTACTAACTCCATTAACCTTTACAATAATTCTGTGGTGTGGAGAGTATTATAATTTCAATTTACAGATGCGAAAATTGAGGCACAAAGAGACTAAGTAATTTTCTCATAATACATGAATAACTATGCAGTTATTAGACATAAATATCTTTCCCTAACTTTGTAATGAATAATAACTTTCTTGTAAACAGACTATAGCATATTCTTACAATTTTGCAGTTAAATAAAGATCCTAATTCTTTCAGTATGGGCTTTATTAAAATTATATAAAACCATTATTTTTTTTCTTCCCCTCTAAGATGGCCAACTTAAAAACTTCACTCTTATTGTACTGAAATGTTACTCATTAATATATTTTGCTTTTAAACATCTTTTGAAATTATATTTCTTATGATTTGAAACCTTTGATACTTCTTATGACTGATCTTTACTTCAATCTAATGACCACTAACATTTGTCACCTTTGAGAATGATTTCTAAGCTAACTAGTCAACATTCTGGTGACTGTCTACTTCTGCAAATTGGTTTTGAGACTTAATTTCTTGGTAGGCATCATTGTTGGGATTAAATTTCTCAGTCATCAACACCTCTAAGCAGATGGCAAAACGGTGAAGGGGTTGCAAGCTGAGGATTGTATGTATGGCTAAGGATTACTGATTAGGTGTTTTTAAAAAATAAAAAGTATTCTAGCCCTAGCCAGTTGGGTTCAGTGGATAGTGCATTGGCCCATGAACCGAAGGGTCCTGGGTTTGATTGAGGACAAGGGCAGGTAACTCGGTTGCAGGCTTGATCCCTGGCCCTGGGTGGGGCACATGTAAGAGGCAACCAATCAATGTGTCTCTCTTACACTGAGGTTTCTCTTTCTCTGTCTCTCCCCCTCCCTTTCATTCTCTCTAAAAAAAATCAATGGAAAAATATCCTCGGGTGAGCACTAACAAAAAATAAAAGAAAAATTCTAAATGAGAAAATCTGTTCGGGGCAACTTTGTGGTTGTTAGATTATAACAAAGTTCATTTGGAGGACTGCCACCTATAATCAAGAGCATGGCATTAAGAAAATTGCCTATCACTTCCAAGTAGGTAGACCTACCCATTTTCTGTATGAATATTGAAGCTACCCTTTCAGTGAATTGTTGGCAGTGACTCATGAGACTCCACACAAAGGTGAAGAACTCAGTGAAAGACTTTTGATAAGTTGAAAGCTTAATGCTGTGAATTGGATTCAGTGAAAATTTCTTTAAAAGTTTTCAGCAAATGAGCATTTGGTAGACACTGTCTCATTTGACAGCTACATTCCCATGAAATGAGATTTTTACAGTATGAGTTGGGTAGATATGACAGTTTAAGTAGAAATTGGCACAAAAACTTCTGATTATTTTTTTTTCTTTCCAATGACAAGAAAGATAGCGAAGGCAGAGGCTTGTGGAACATGGTGGAGCTCAAAGATGGGAATGTTTGCATATAGTTACTAGTTACCAACATTTCTGCTTTCAAATGATCACATGGAATGATTCTCTGGGTGTGATCCAGGGAGTGAAAAAAGATGAGTGAGGATAGAAGCTTTTTGCTTTTATTTACATACATGTGTGAGAAAACTAGGAGTATACTTACATTTAAATATCTTTTTTAATACTACATTGTTATTTGATTTCAGAGAGGGAGGGGGAGAAAGAGATAGAAACATCAACGATGAGAGAGAATCATTGATCGGCTGCCTCCTGCATGCCTCCAACTGGGGATGGAGCCCGCAACCAAGGCATGTGCCCTGACCGGGAATCGAACCCTGGCCTCCTGGTTCATAGGTTGATGCTCAATTGCTGAGCCACGCCGGCTGGGCTACATTTAAATATCTTTAAAACTATTTTTTTTTTTAAACAACATCAGCAACACCACCACTAGGTGCCAAGCAGTCAAAACTGTGCTTGTTCACCTTGCATACGTCAGTGCCCTTGGTAGTCACCTATCATCTGGTTCTTTCTCAGACAACACATTACCAGACCTAAGCCTGTTTAAACATAGTTTTCCTCAAAGGACAGATTTCTCCTAGAGCTAAGCAAATACTTAAAGAGTGATTTTGTGCTTATATTTATGCCTGAAAAAAATACATCTAATTTTTCATTTACTTCCCATGGTACGCTTCTCCTAAATTAATTACTGTAGTTTGTGCTTTTGAAAGCCTTTGCATATGGCATATTTATTTATTAGCATCTATATGTCTTTTGCAGAAGGATATTGATGGAGTGTCATCACTTGCTGAAGTTTAGAATTTCTCCGAAAATATCAACATGCAAACCTTATAATTCCACTTTTCATATATCACTCTTCAACGCCTCCTTTGGCAGTTTTTATGCAGCAGAGCTGGGACAAATTGTGCCCTTGTGGTGGAGAACAGATATAGTGAGAGCCTTCATTCCACCTGACGTGCCCTGGCAGGCCCAGCATGGGACACACCTCATCGTGTCTCGCATTCTGGCCACATTTTCTGCAGGCTGATTTTATGTGGTTACCTCACTGGATTCAGTGAAAAAGCCTCTACTGTATTTCTATTTCTATGTCAGTATCAAAACAGCACGGTCTAGTGAATTGCTTGATAAAAGGTTACAAATAAAGTTGTGGGTTCTTTGTTGATTTTCTGTCCCAGAGGAAGCAGCTCAGAGCCATCCTGCTAAGTCACTATGTAGAGGTTTATCAGAATTCGAAGATAGTTTAGAGGAAGAGAGCACAAATGAGTATTTAGGGCTTTGTTCCCAACTGAGATTCAGAAACATAGCACTTAGTAACTAAGGAGGAGTACAGTTGTCCGAAACTCAAGAGACTAGAAGCAGGTTGCGTTAGGCTAAAGTAAAAAATATAAGATACCATCTGAAATTGTAAAGTCAAGGGGAGGAAGATTCAATGTCAGTTATAGGTGACACTGGCTAAGGAGATTACCATGTTTCAAACTCAGAGTGTAGAATATTTTAGATCAAGAGCGTTTTCTAGAAGAGAGAACTCAAGTTGTCCAATTTCCAAAAGTCAAGTTAATAGGTGCAAGTTTATAGGTAAATTCACATAATTCTATCCAATTTCTCCAAATAGTATGAGAATATTGTATTGCATATAAAGATCTATAAATGTACATTAGATCTGATGTTATTTTTGATGTCCAGGCAAAGTGAAGATTGGGAAATTAAAATATCATTGACATTTTATTAGAGGTCAACTATATCAGGAAAAATCATTGGTATTGACAGGGATGCCCATTTTCTACTAGGCAGCTTTAGTATCCAAGATCAAACTTCTAAGCAGTTTATCAAATTTCTACGTTTATCCTATTCTGGCCAATTGTCTGAACTAAAGTTTAGTCTGTTTGCTTCCCATTAATGTTTTTCCCTAGTACATTCTGAAGCCCCTCCCAGGAATATCACCAATTCTAACTTTATGGTTTCTATTTATTTAAAGTAACAACTACTAGTCCTGATTAATTTATTTAATAATATAAAACATTTTATTATAATAATGTTAAATAAGTCACAAAAAAGAAGGACATTCTGAAATTCCAGACCCTTGGAGGAAACAAAATCCAGAACAACTCAGTAGCAGAAATACCTAGGCAATCTCTTTAAGGCTCTGCCTTTACCTAGCCTATTTTCAATCATATTCTGTCCCTACATATCCCCCCCAAGAATCAAATGTTGGGTAACATTTTGTGGCTTGAGATCCACATGATGGTCTGTCCACTAAAGTCACCATGGAGAGACGGGACGACTCCAACAAATTGCAGATCATTAAAAGAGGATTGGGAACATTACTTGGTGAATTAAAATTCTGTATGTAATTCATTATAAATGTAATCTGTAAGCTTAAATTTAGGTTAACAAAATGTGTTAAGTTAAAAAGTATCAGGGATAGTAGGAGGGAATTTAGGGGTTCTTTAGGTTTCTGGTTCCTTTATGAAAAATATGTATTAAATGCCTGATTGTCTAGGAAATACATAGAGAAGTTAATGAATATATTGTTTAAAGTCCTAGTTAAATCACAGAACAGATACATTTACAAATTAAGTGCCATGTTAATTTCTAACCACCATAATTTTAGAAGCCTATAACCAAACAGGAGCTATACAAAGTAGAGATTAAATGTAATGACTTTGGAATCACTGGTGTAAATGCCGGCTCTGCTGTTTACTAGTAGGACACTGAGCAAATCTCTCAACCTCTGTGCACTTCCATTCTTCATCTGTAAAACAGAGATAAATAATATCTTCTTTGCAATGATTTTTTTTTCAGTATCAAATGAGATAATAATGTTTGCAAAGTTCTTGTACTCAATAATTGCTAGATATCTTAATGTCATTAATATCTTAAGAGTGAACCCAAGTGATAAAACCAGTGTACTAATATTCCAGAGAGACTTGGAACAAAATACCATAAACTAGGTGGATTTAACAACAGAAATGTATTATGTCACAGTTCTGCAGACTGGAAGTCCCAAATCAAAGTGTTGGCAGGGTTGATTTTTTCTGAGGGCTATGAGGGAAAGATCGACTTCAGGCCTCCCTTCTTGCCTTGTAGATGGCCATCTTCTCCCTTTGTCTTTTCCCATCATCTTCCCTCTGTGTGTGTCTCTGTGTCCAAATTTCCACTTTTTATAAGGACACCAGTAGTATTGGACTAGAATATCCTAAGGACCTCATTTTAACTGGATTACATTTATAAAGACACTATCTCCAAATAAGGCCACATTTTGAGATAACTGGGAAGTTAGGACGTAATGCATGAATGGGAAAGGCATAATCAACACACAAAAACAAGGTTACATTTAGACTGGTTGAGGACCTATGGTTACTTAGTCTCGAAGAGGAAATGCTGGGGCATAGAGGGGAAGAAATTTGATATATGTGTTCCAAGGAGATTATGTACAACATTTCAAGAGGTTAATATAATATTCAGTTTATCATAAGCACTCAATAATGGCTAGCTTTCACTCTGTCTCTATCTCTGTATCTGACAAATACTTATTGAGTGCCTACTATGTATTAGCTACTAGTCTAGGTAATGTAAACATGCTGAACGGAGAAACCACATATGCTGGATTAGACTTGTCTCCTATGGCCCAGGATTGAAATTCCATCTAATCTGTACTAGTTATGCAGGGATATATTTTTGTCCCACCATAAAAAGGAAAATTCTAAAAGGCAAAGATGGAATGAGCTGTTTTTGAGATAGCAAAATTCTCAGTTTCACATATTGAAACCCATTTTGAAGAATGAATTATATGGCATAAATGTATGGCAATTGTAGAACCAAAAAAGAAGTAAGGTAACTCAGGTTCTGTAACTTTCAGAATTCTTTCCTACTCTAAATGATTGATTTTCAAAGTGAGACAAGGGTAGCTCAAAAAATATATTATTATTTACAATTGTCTGCGATTCCAGGGACTACTGAAATGATAAAAGAGAATCAACTCAGCCAGTATTTTGTCTAGTCTTCCAGCTCTGAATTTCAAGATGATAATGCTTCTGAATGAATGTGAAGTGTTCTAAGGGACAAAACCTCAATTTGGTTGTTTAACCAGACTGAGAGGGTTACATAATAAGGCCATGACTCTGGAAATAGCAAGTTTCTTTCAAGGAGGGAATATGCTGCTGTGACTTATAAATAAAGGTAAATGTTAAACTTTTTTTCTCTCTAAGCCAATATGAAGTAATATTATAACACATAAACTTAAATGTCAAAATAAAAACAATTCAAATACTTGTAAAATTTAAATTTTAAAATAAAGTTGGGCACAGATGATATTATGTATGAAGCTTTAGGACTTTAAGGAAAATTAAAGTAAACCAATATCAAAACTGTTCTTTATAAAATACAGACTTCAGGGAAGCATCAATCAGACTGTCAAACCTCAGAGGGAAGGTAGGGGAGGGTGGGGTAAGCAGGAGAGATCAACCAAAGGACTTGTATGCATGCATATAAGCCTAACCAGTGGACACAGACAACAGGGGGGTGAGGGCATGAGTTGGGGGGGAAGTTGGGAAGATAATGGGGGGATGAGGACAAATATGTAATACCTCAATCAATAAAGAAATTAAAATGAAAATAAAATATAATATAGACTTCAAAGTTTTTAATACTTAAGTTGTAGGATAAGACTACAGGAAGAAAGTGTCTTATGTTTTAAGGTTGCCTTGATTAAATTAGGTTGGTGTAGAAACTGGTGGAGGATTGAGACTTGGCTTTTAATAAATGATCAGACAACATAAATACACAAATTTAACTGTCTATAGTAGATTTACATTGGTGTCCCTCAAGGATCATGCCTGCCATTTTGCAAGAGTTAGTCTAGTTCATTCTCATATTGGCAGTGGGGCTTGGCCATGTGACTTGCTTTGGCCAAGTGTGATGCAGTAGAGGCTTGATATGGTATGTGAAGGTGGGGGCTTGTTTCTTGGAGCCAGATACTGTTCTCTACAGAAGTTTGGACTGGGCTGTTGCATGATGGGAGGGTGGTGTGAGGAGAGAGAGCCTGGAGAATGAGAGCCATCTTGGATGTTCTGGCTACAGCTGAGCAAACAGTTGGATGCTGCCCCGTGAATGACGTCAGTTACAAAGGAACCATCCACCTAATTCTAGTCAACTCACAGAGTCAGGAGAAACATTTATTGCTGTTTGAAGATACTCAATTTAGGGATTATTTGTTACTCAACAATAGATGATAAAAAGACTACCATTTAGGTTATTTTTTTATAACTTCTGTTTTCAGTTTCCTTCTTCTTCTTCTTTTAATAACTTCAGAAGAAAAGTACATTTGATGAAGCAGTGGTTAAATTGAATATCCACTTTTGAGTTACAGTGCCTTCCAAAATCCAAATGGGTAGTTTTTAGGCAAGTTATATGAGCACAATTTAAATAGCTCCCTAAGAAGAAAGGATTTTATGAAGAACTGTAACATTTTAGAGGCTTCTAGGAGAGCTTTCAGTAGCTTACAGCAACTTATTAAATGATGCATTTAGTTATATATTTTAAACGTTTGTAGCAGCTAATTATGTTTGTGCTTATTGTCTATCATGAACAAATTCACTAATGATTTCTTTGGCTATATAGATATGGAATTTCTTTGGGAAAACAAATTAGAGGGGAAAAAATCACCAAAATTAAATCAAGGCTGATTATTTGTTGACAGATTATTCCCTTTTTAAAAGAATTTGCCTCAGGATTCCTGAATTGTGAGTCCTTCCATTATTTATATTAACTATTGTTGAATGTTTAAAAAGCATATTAAACTTAATAGAAGCCCACCATTACATTATTCACTGTAAAAAACAACTATGCCTGTATTTCCAGAATTATCTAAAAAAAAAAAAAAAGAAGAAGCACACTTTTCTGTATCTTGTAAATTGTGATGTAACATATAATGGTACTATAATTGTGATTTTAACAGACAAAACCAGAAAAGAAGTTATTTTGAGTTACAGTTGTTTATAAATTAAGTAAATAGTTTCTTTACAAACATAAATGTAAATAATAAAATCAATCATATGGCAATAGGTGTAATAAAATTTAAATGGCCTATGCCTATCTTTTATAAGAATTTCAGTAAAGTAATATTATTACTTTCAATTATATAATGCTTAATAATGTGAAAAGTACTACACTGGGAGATGTACTGACTGTGAGATTTCACAATGTGGGCACTTGTCCCAAATTTTTGGTAATGAAAGGCTGCCTGAAGAGATTTTCAAAGTTGAGTCTAGAGATGGGAGCACATGGTACATATATATTTAAAAAAAGGGAGCAAATGATTCAAAATCATTGGTGTACATGTAAAACAGAAAAGGACAGAGCAAAATCATTGGTAAAGGATGAGAGTGAAGATATTAGTATCATCTAGATTCAAATTGGCTTTTTAAACCAAACTTAATCCCAAGAAATTTAGATTCTATCCTAAGGAAATAGGGAAATAGGATATAGGGAACCACTGAAAGGTCTTTAGAAGGAGAAGACATAATAGGATTGCATTTAGAAATATTACTGTGACTTCACATAGATAATTCATTGGGCAGGGACAAGAATGCTTGCAAGGCCCTTGTGGGTTTTGCACAATGGATAGAGCATCATCCTCATACTGAAAGGTCCCAAGTTGAAGTCCAGTTAAAGGGACATAGCTTGGTTACAGGCTCTATCCCCCATCCTTGGTTGGGGTGCATGTGGGAGGCAACCAATTGATGTGTCTCTCACATTGATGTTTCTCTGTCTTTCTGTCTCTCCCCGTTTCTTTCCACCTGTCTCCAAAAAGCAATGGAAAAAAATATCCCTGGGTGAGGATTAACAAAAAATAAGTAAATAAAATAAAAATAATTTAAAAAAGAATGCTTGCAAAGAGTCCAGTTAGGAGGCTACTGGGGAAATGCTTTATATGTATTGCGCGTGCGCGAGTCAACTTAGCTGTTTATAGATGTAGAATAAACTTGCTTAATTAGACCTGCTTTCTGATTTAGCTAAACTTTCTCCAGCCCAGTGAAGCACCCCAACTTCTCTTTCAGGTAATTGTCAGCAACACAGTAGTAAATATCAACACAAAGCAGATTATTATTGTAGATCATTCAGGGAGAACAAAGGATAAAATATTTAACTACAGCAGGTTTGCCTATATTCTACACAATGAGAAAACCTGAAGTCATTTTCAATGTCCAACATTTCTTACTTCTTTTCAGTCGGATTAAGTTTCTAAGCTTTATAAATCTCCATTTTCCAGCTAATGAAAAGAAAATAAGATTCCACCAAGTCTCCTATCTACCTACTCCAGGACTTCTGTGAGGATCAAATGAGATGAGGCATGGGAAAACACTTCACAGACATTTGGTTACAGTGTAAAATGTTTGCACCTGGCTATAAAGCAATTTATGTTCTTGTGCTTAAGAAACTCCAAGGAGGCTAGTCGCTAGGGAGAGGAAGCCGGGCGTTGCTATGTGATGTCATTACCCGGGGCCCACAGCAACCGTTTCCAGGCTGGGCTGGGCTGTGGGCCTCATTTTATGCCATGGGGTCTTTGTAGTGTTGGCTGCTATTTGGTGGGCTGTCACTTCAGAGTGGGGGCGGGGTTTGTGTTCCACTTGGGGGAAGCCGAGTGTTGCTTTGTTGGCACCAAGTCAGCAGTGCAAATGGACAGTGCACATCATGGCAGCTCCTGTGTTGACCATCTGCCCCCTGGTGGTCAGTGCACGTCATAGTGACTGGTTGGACGTTTGGACACTTAGCATATTAGCCTTTTACATATATATGCTAGAGGCCTGGTGCACGGATTCGTGCACCGGTGGGGTCCCTCAGCCTGACCTGGGGGGATTGGGCTGAAACCAGCTCTCCAACATTTCCTGAGGTGTCCCAGATTGTGAGAGGGCACAGGCCAGGCTGAGGAATCCCAACGGTAAATGATCGGGGCCAGGGAGGGACCATGGGAGGGCTATAGGGTGTGTCTGGCCCATCTCACCCAGTGCTGATCGGCCGGATCCCAGCAGCAAGTTAACCTACCGGTTAGAGCATCTGCTCCCTGGTGGTCAGTGCAGTTATAGCAACTGGTCGAACAGTCAGACACTTAGCATATTAGGCTTTTATTATATAAGGAATATGTGTCTCTGTGTGTGTGTGGGTGTGTGTGTGTGTATACACACACATATATATATATACACACATATATATATAAATATATTAATCATAGTGGGAAGAGCACATGTTAAGATTATTTTTCAAGGTTCATGACCTAAACAACATAAAACAATATGTATATCCTGTTGTTCAGGTCCCAAACCTGGGAAATAGGAATATAAGAGACAAAGTGAGGTTCGGTTAATACTGACAAATTTCTATTGATGGAGGTTGATTTGTAGTATCTGTAAAGAGTTCTATGGAAAATAACGAGGAAGGAGGTAAATAGACAATAGATGGGTAGATAAGTAGATAACAGGAATATATAGACAACTCTTAAAAAATTGGTTCTAAAAGGGGAGGAAGGAAACAAGATGGAAGATGATGTGTGTATGGCCAAGGAAGAGATTAATTTTAAAGTAATTTTAACAAAATGAGACAAAAATTGAAGATAAGGACAAGGAATAATTGGGATGTGAAGTGTCTGAGGACACAAGAGGAACCCAGATAGACAGCATATTATCTCACTAAGCCTCTCTCTCTCTCTCTAAAACACACAGTAATCATAAGTATGCCATTATTAATTTGTATAAATGGTAACAAAGACTTGAGGTTATATAATCTAAAAGTGTCACTGACGTGGTATATCAGAGTTAAAACTCAGTCCTGAGTGTCCTGACAGCTGGATCCAGAGCCTATTCCTCTGAAGGCAGTGAGGACAAGGACTATTTAATTAGTAACTAGCACACATTATTGAGCTCTAGCTGACAAGTTAATCAATCCATTAGAATAATCAGTCACAAGTAATTCTACAGCTCGATAGTCAAAATTGCATTTTCCTTTTGCATCTAATTCATAATAAGATAATTTTCATATGATCTAGACTGGACTGAGGTTGCCTGACTTGTTTGAAGTAGAAAAGCATTAGTGATATGTGTAGTAATCGTATCTTGAATCCAACTGTGTATACTTTCCACCATCTCTGCCATTTAACATTGGCCTAGAATTGCCCATTCATTATCTAGCACTCAAAGAATAAACACTTTACCTTATGGTTTTAAAGTATTTGAGCCATTATGGAAATGGAAGGTGAGAAAAACATAACAAGAGAGATGGGGAAATTATTTGACCTTATTTTGTTTTCTGTATGTAATTAACCCTTTAACTCCTTTTCCCCCTAAGGCTTATATTTTCAAACACAGAAGTTTTGTTCCTGTATATAACGTGGATTATTAAATGTTCAGCATTTTTCTTATTTTGGACTCAAGTTGCACAGGACATGCATTATTCATGGGGAGAAAATGTGGGAGTATGCACACTTGCATAAACATCATATGTACGGTATTTTAAATTTAGAAAGAGTATTTGGCCTTATGCTTCAGGAGACATCCTACTAAATCGTATAAGGACTACAGCTTTTGATAGACATTTATCAATCCACGGTAGGATGCCTGCTGTGACAAGCTGTCTTTAGGAGCTGAGGATTTGTGAAGATAAAGTTACATTGGGTTTACTCTATAAAAGGAAAGTCAAGTGTAAATGTACTTGCATTGTAACTTACCAGGGGAGGTCTTGAATTTTCTGGAACAGTTTTAAGTTTAAATGTCCCAACTCCTAACAAATGATATATGAAACCATATATCCTGCGTTTTCCTTAGGAAAATATAGCCAGCATACTGGGACTATACGATACGTGCTATTGCCAGCTTGTCTCCTTCAAATTCATCCTGAATTCATTCCAAGCCAAATTCCTCCCTACCTCTGAACTAAAACTACCCTATCAATCACTGGTATCCATATAATGTAACATTCAGTGGCCATTTCTCAGTCCTCATGTGAATGGACTTATCAGATATATTTGACACACTTTATCTCTTTCTCCTTCTTCAGGCACTCCTTCTTCATGGCCTCCAGGGCTGCGTTTTCTTGGATCCTGTGTACCTCTCTAGGTCCTCTTTCTCAGCCTTATGAGTCAGCCTTATGACCTTTAAACATTGGATTTCTCAGAGCTCAGTCCTTGGACCTGTATTATTCCCTATCTATATTCACTTTGTAAGTGATGTTATTTACACCTAAGGATTTTAACTACGTAAAGCTAATGGCTTTAAAGTTTATATGTCTAGCATGGACTGCTCACCTGCAGTTCAAAATTGTATATTCACCATGACTTGAATATCTAGTAAGTGTCACAAACTAACAGGTTCAAAGCCAAACTCTGAATTTCTCTTTATCTCCTACCTGCTTCCCTCCTAATCTGTCCCATTCAGAATGTGGCAGAGCCATTCTTCAGTGACTCATGTCAAAAACCTCACCCACCTTGGATTCCTTCCTTTCTGTCACCTCACATCCACTCTATCACGGTATCTTGTCGTTTTTGCTTTCAGAGATATCCACAGTTAAAGTACTTCTCACCTTCAACCACCTCTTCTCTCACTGGAGTCACTTCATTTCGTGACACAATTATTGTCAGGAAACGTGACACAACTCTTTTTCCTATCTCTATCTTGTTGCTCTACAGACTATTTATGGCATAGCTTCCAGGGTGATGCTTTTAAAACCTAAGATCATATCTGTTCTCCACTCAGAATTCACCAATGGCTACCCATTTCACTTGGATGAAAAATTTAAAGATTTGACTGTGATCCTCAAGGCTCTACGAGATCTGCATCTCTGCCTTCTCATTACTATCCCCAAGACATAATCTATCAATGCCCCCCTCTTCCACACCTTCCTCCAACCCCACCTCACTCCATTCCAGCCAAACTCCTACGGGTTATGAATGCACCAAGCCTGCTCTCAGGTCAGGGCTCTGGCACTCACTAATTCTTCTGCCTGGAATCTTTTCTTTACATCAGTCTGGCTCACTCCCTGTCTTCTTCTTTTTTTTTTTTTTAATAAATTTTATTGATTTTTTACAGAGAGGAAGGGAGAGGGATAGAGAGTTAGAAACATCGATGAGAGAGAAACATCGATCAGTTGCCTCCTGTACAGCTTCTACTGGGGATGTGCCCGCAACCAAGGTACATGCCCTTGACCGGAATCGAACCTGGGACCTTTCAGTCCACAGGCCGACGCTCTATCCACTGAACCAAACCGGTTAGGGCACTCCCTGTCTTCTTTCAGGGTCCTGTTAAAATAATACTTTGTCTGCCCAGCTGGTGTGGCTCCATGGTTGAACATTGGCCCAAGCACCAAAAGGTCACAGGTTCAATTCCCAGCCAGGGCACATGCCCGAGTTGTGGGCTCAATCCCCAGTAGGGGGTACGCAGAACACAGCCTAACATTGATGTTTTTATCTCTCTATCCTCTCCCTTCCTCTCTCTAAAAAAATATTTAAAATGACACTTTGTCTGAGAGACTTATTCTTACCTCTCCATGGCAAATGGTACCCATGTTACCATACATCCACCTTTGTGTACTTACCGCTATTTGAGATAGTATTTTCCAGTTTGTTCATTGCTGATTGCTATTATACAATTATACCTTTAGGATTAGAATTGCATGCTTCTAATTAGACAAGTAGAATAGTTAGCTCCATGGAGACAGGGACTTCCTCTGCTTAATACCCAACAATTGTGCCTGGGACATGGTTAGTTCTCAATAAATACTCAATGAATGAATGATTAGATGTATTTCTTGCTTCCTGAGTTGAGCACATATTTTTTTTATAGATTAACAATTAGCCAAGGTAAAAACTCTCCAACACCTACCAACTATTGCTTTCTCTATGAATCAGCTTCTTAGCTATCTGGACTTGGTAGACAACTCTCAGCGGAGAAGACAGAACTTGCAGGTACTGTCAATGCAGGTTCTAATTCATAGGAATATTAGTATTGAACTATAAACACAAACAGACTTAACCTCTTGAAACCTGGGTTGTGGATCATAATAACCATACAAATCACAGTAAAGGCATCGATCTGTTGGCAAATTGTGAATGACAACAGTGATGCGAATTCTGTTACTTATAGTACTTTTCTTTCCAGGTGTAAAATATCCATTGCAGTAGTTTGTTTGAAATGACAAAAAATATATTCCCAGATTTATACTTCTTAGCCTACAAGTTGAAGAATTCAGCATTGACAGTGTGGGTTGGGGGAAGAAGCTCTTCCAGGTACTAGTTACATGAATTTGGGCAAATTACATTTCTCAAGTGTAGTTTTCTTGGCTATAAAATGGGAAGAATAGTGGCCTCCACTCCATAGGGTTGCCTTAAGGATTAAGTGCAGCAATGCATGAAAAGCACTTGGGAAAATACTTGTAGCTTCTTTTTCTATTGTTACTGTTAGCATTACATTGACTAGTTTCAGTGTCCTTGAGTTAAATGTCATTTTTCTCAAGTCTTCGTTTTCCAGGAGGTGAGGGGGCAGTTACAAATAAAAGCTATTGTTCTGAGAGCAGAGTGTGCGTTACAGGGAAACAGATCATCACCCGCATTTGAGAATTACCTATTTTTTTTCAGTTCTTTTTAAATTCTAAGGGAAAGTTAAATTTTAGTTCTTTATTTCCTCAAAGGTGGTAGTTTTTCTTTCCACATAACAAATAATTTCAAAAATGCTTAAAATGAAAGTCAATTTAAAATGTTTTAAAAAGTGGGCTCATAGGTCTTTATATAATAAGATATTTTCCACCTGCAAACTAATGCTACAGAAGTTTGCCTCATGTGTCAGCGAGTATTTCTGTGGGAAGGTGCTAATGTTTACTAAGTAGCATATGGGCCATTAGATCCGATATATGAGAATGACTTGTGCAACAGTCTTCTGGGGAATATTCAAGGATTTGTTAGAAGAGAAACAGAATTTCTAGAGACATAGAAATCAAAATACCAGCTTGAATATTATAATGACACTTTGTTGTTATATATCACCTGTCTCAAATGCTTCACACCTACTTTTTCATCTAAATAACATTTCTGTGCATTAGTAAAGTGACAGGTATTAGGCTTCTTTTCAAAATGCGGGGAAATATGTATTAGGGAGTTAACTGCAGTGTTGCAGCTCGTACCATTTGAATTCTTCTTGATTTAGTTTACTTATTTAATATTTGCACTATTTTATTGGAAGTGAGAAAGTTATCAACTGTAGCATTATCTTCAAATATAGAAAATAGCAATACCCTGGTTAATCCAGTTCCTGTTATATGTGCTAACAATGAGATATTAACACCAAAACATATTATTCTATTGCTAGAGGCCTGGTGCATGAAATCCGTGCATGAGGGGGTTGTCCCTCGGCTCAGCCTGCACCCTCTCGCAATCCGGGACCCCTCGGGTAGGCTCCCTAGGCCTGACTGGCAATCAAGGCCTATGGGGTTTTCCTTCCCCCAGCTGCAGGCAGCTGGCCGCACCCCCGCCGCTGCCACTGCTTGCCATCTGTGCAGCGCCTCCCTTCCCCCACCACCAGTCACCTCCCTCTGCAGGCGACAGGCATAGGGTGAGATTGCTTGGCTGGCCTGGGCTTCCCTCTGCGGGGTGATTGCTGGCCGGCCCCTCACACCTGCCACAGCATTGCTGGCCAGTGGCCTGGGCCTCCCTCTTTAGGCGATCGCCCAGCAGAGGAAGGCCCTGCCCACCCAGCCGGGGCTCCGCGATCAATCTCTGCACAGAGGGTGGCCTGGGCCTCCCTCTTTGGGGCAATCACGGACCCCCGCCCCATCCCCAATTGATCGCCCCACCGGCCGGTGGCCTGGGCCTCCCTCTTTAGGTTGATAGATCGCGGAGCCCCCCCATCAATCACACCACAGAGGGTGGCCTGGGCCTCCCTCTGCGGGGCAATCATGGGACAATGGCAGGGCCCCCCAACCAATCACAACACACCCACCTTGGCTGGCCTGGCATCAGTGCGTGTTACAGTGTGGTTGTCTGGAAGGTTGTCTGGACAGTCGTTCTGCTGTTCGGTCATTCAGTCCATTTGCATATTATGCATTTATTATTATAGATTCTATGTAGACTATATGTGAGAGTGTTGATAGACTCAGTAACTCTAAATTGAATAAACATTTATTCATCAAGCATTTACTATGCATTTGGTGTGGACCCACCTAGTGTCAGATACTATAGGTACAGAAGATACAGGTTGGATAATCAAGAAAATTCTGTTTCTTGATTAAAAGTAAATGTGTCTTTAGTAATGCTTTTACTGGCATCATTGAATTTTAAAGGAAAATATCTCATGTAAAATGAAATGTCTTAACAATATGTGTAAACAGGAGCCAAGTAAAATTGTCTGATAATGTGTGTTCTATGATGCTAGTACTGGGCACTGTTAGGCTTTCAGCTGCATAAACATGTATATTCACTGGACTTGGGTGAAATCTCTGCCACTGCTCACCTATCAGTGTGACCTTTGACCCAGACACATGAAGAATTGTGACCCTTCTTCCTAAAATGTGGGTAATGATGGCAATTACCATCTGTAGGAAGAAGTGCCCCAAATATCCCAGGTCTCCCTGCCAGTCTCCCATGGTCTACGTCTGGACCAGTTCAAAGGAGCTTCCTTCCTGATTCGGTGGGATGTAGAGTTCTCTGTGACCTTACACGTCTGCACCTTCTTAGATTGGGGTAATTGACCTGACAACAATAATATGAAATGTATCAACAACAACAACAAAAAAGAAATGGTCACTTAGATAGCCCAAGACTTAGAGGAAAGCCAGAGTTCAAATGGGCCTAGTGAATGCATCATATTTTGTATGAGTCACCATTAGCAGAGAGGACTGTGGGAGGTGTTCAGCTACTAATGAATGTAAGGATGTGTACAGGGTTGATGGATATCTGGAAAAATGGGATTCTGTTTGGAGGAAGAGATGGTGTATAGTAGTTATGCAAACCATAGGGCATGCATAAATACAGGGTATCCCTCCCAAAATGTATACATAATTAATAGCTGATAGCTCAACTAATGTTTCTTTTCAAATTTAACCCATTGGAATTAATAATTATTCAAAGTGTATATACATTATCAGGGAACACCCTGTAGATATGATTCCTTTTTGAGGCTAGCCTGGATTTCTTGATATTTCCAGACATATCTAAGCCTACCAAGAGATATATCTTAGTTCTTAACTTTGACAAATTCTATAAAGATTTCTGTTATATGGACCTACTTCTAGTTCCTCGAGAAGACCTCATTCTCAGATACCTCTATGCCTCTGAACATCGCCATTATTGATTAGGTTGAAAAATAGAAACTTACAAAAGGAAACAATCATTAAAAACAAAAACTGTCTTCTTTATTTTCAGGACCTATTCAAACTTGTCTAGTGGGCAAATACTTTTCTGTACCGAAATTTAGGACATGTCCAATTACTGTTTTGGTGATTTTTCCCATCATAAAATTTCAGTAAGTTCTAGACAAAAACATAATCTCATTTCAGTAAATGTCCAGACCCATATAAAACTCAATATCATGAACTGCTCTTGAACTTAATACTTACCCTGCCCAAGCTCTGCCTGGCATTAGGCAAGACCTGGAGTGGGATAGAGAGTTATAGATGATTTCTCTGTGTGTCTTTCTTTAGTATGTTTGCTTCTACCTATTCCCCCATTCCCTCTGAAGCTGCCTTCTGGCTTCTTTGAGGCTAAGGTTCAAGGCAAAGAGGGGAAGAAGCAGGATGTTCTCTGCCGACAGACAATGCTGTCATCTGACATTTGTGTTTCCTAGTGTTTTAGGCTATTAAATGGTGGCATTTTTATAGAGAATTTCTGGGATTTCATAAAGGTTTCTTAACTGGGAACATGTAGCTGTATCTCCCCTGGTTTGCTGAAGAAGATTCTTTCTTAACCATGTGGGTAACTGGCAACCTACCTCTATTCTGTTGGGATTACAATAAGTTTAAAGTGAACTTCTCAACCAACTCTGTTACTAACAAGAAGCACTCATAAGCCATTGCTCCCTTGAGCTGTCAAAATGTGGCTGCCAACAACTGCATCTCAGTCTCTTCCTATTCTGGTAGCATAATTCCATAGTTAGAAACTTGGAACTTTTATTCCTTAGGTAGGAATCCAAGATGAAATCCCACATTGCTCCCTCAAATCTAGGGTGAAAAACAATGCTCACTAAATGTGTTGTTTGGTTGCCTCCTATCACTACATTTGGTGAAGACATGGATGGACAATGTTTTTTTCAGTTGTGGTGGGAGAGAGGAAACATGTAAAACTATGAAATTATTATTAAAGGTGAATACTTTAGAAAGTGACATTAACATTAAAAGTCAATACTTTAGAAACAATATTCTCTATTTTTAAACCCGATGTCCTTTTAGAAATCAAGTCCAAAATTAACATGAAATTTATTTCCCTCAAATTACTGTATAAAATATATTAGACATTACTAGACAAGATATTAGACAAGGGTTGGCTAGCAATTTAAAGTATTATATGAGTTTTAATGATGCAGGAATAGAGGGCATGTCTTATGTGGGCAGCTGATGAATTGGCAACTAACACTGAAAAATAAAAGAGAGAAACAGAACCTAAAAATTAAAACTATATGGTAAATTGATGTGCAAATTTGAGGTGAGAACTAATTATCTTAGGGAAGGTTGACTGGAATGTTGAGTGACTCTGATTATGGATATGAAGGAGGTTCAGCTCAAGCCAAACACATTCCATGAATTCCCAGGGTTGACTTCATGTCATAGCATGTTTGGCAGCTGTTCCCTTCCTTCATCCAGACTCCATGAAGTTACCTCCTAAAGCAGTGTATTAGATCATAGTCCATTTTATCAGATAAAAGAAAAATGTGGGTACAAGCCTGAATCTCCAGAGTAGCTCCTTGGTTGATGCTTTGAGACGCAGATGAAGTTGGGTTCAGTTCAAAGAACAGGTTTTGTTAATATACTCTGTGCTACCCAGTGTACTAGACAATACTGATACAAAGATAAAGATATGACCTCTGCCATTGAGGACATTCATCTACTGGCGAGACAGAAAATTCAGTTGTGGAATTCTTCCTAACAGACTTGCCGAAAGATATTACAGGAAAGAGTAGTATGCTTGGAACCCTAGCAGGGCTGTTCTCTGTGAATAGGGTCTTCTGGAGTGGTGTAATGAGTAAACTCTGGGGTTAGTCAGTTTTCAACAGTAGCTTTAGTACAGGTTTCTAAATATTGGAAGCAAAACTTGTTCTACCATCTCCCCTTTTAGTCATAAAGACGTATTCTGGCAAGAATGGGAATGAAGATAATGGTACTGGTAAAAGTCAATTGATGTGTAATTATTTTTATTTCAGTTAAAATTAATAGACTTAAAAGTACCACTGCAAAATTCAGTAGCAATAGTTAATGAGCTTTATTTTAAAAAGATGGATAAAAGAATGCTTTCTTGGGAGAAAAACAGTGTAATTCAAATGTAATCTTATTTGATAGAATTTTGTCTTAGATTGTTGTTTATGTTTTTGTGCTTTGCAAATCAAATGGGTCTTCCATGTACATTGGCTTAAATATATAGTTAGTAAATACTGACTTTCCCTGATTTCAAATATTCACCTGGCAACATACATAATTATGACAATATTATTGATTATATTCCCTGTGTTTTACTTTCCATCCCCATGACTATTTGTAACTACCAGTTTGTTCTTAATCCCAGCCCCACTTCCCACTGGCAACTATCAATCTGTTTTCTGTTTCTATGAGTTTGTTTCCATTCTGGTTTTTTTTTGGTTTTTTATTTCTATAGATTTCACATATAGGTAAAATCATATGCTATTTGTTTTTCTCTGTTTGACTTATTTTACTTAAATGCCTGAAAAGAAATCAAGTAAGAGACAGTTGAAGAACACTAGCAATGGAATGATAGTATTAGGAAGAATGGAGAGTAGACAGAATCAAAGGCTTTTTAGTTGGTAGAATCAATAAGATCTGGCTTTTCCTTAGAAGTCTTTGGTAAGAAGTGGAAAATGACTTCAACATTTCTGTCTTGAGAAATGGAGTGGATGAAGTTATCATTTACTGAGAGGCGACACTGGAGTCAGGGAGAAGAGAATGGGTTTACTTTGAAATATACTGAGTTTTAATTGCTTCTGAAAAGTCTAAGCATATAGAGGGATTAGTTGATGTCTGGATATATAGTTCTGAAGTTTAGGTGAGAAAATGACTAAAATTAAGTCTTTGGAGTCAAAAATATATGTACTTTATTCATTCCATAGCTATATAGTATAGTTTCAAAAAAACTAGAAATTTATCTTATTAAAATGAATTGCTCTCCTGTCACTGAAATGGTTCAAGCAGAAGTTGAATGGGATGATTTTTTTGGTCATCATTATAGTAAATGAACTCATTGGGAAACTTCTGATTCTCCAATTTTCTTTCCCAATTCTTTCCTTATTATGTAAAAATTAGGAAATTTCAAATGATAAATATTAATTTTCCCCTCAAAAATCAATACTTATGTAATTCAGTGAAGGTCTTATTAAAGACCATAAAAGGAGATTTTATACAACCCATAGAAGCAAGGCTCAGGTTATATGCAATGTTTACTTGTTTATAGAAGTCACAAATGAGAAAAACAGAGTCAGTAAAGTAGGAGAAGTGGCTAAATGAAAAATTTATAGGAGGTGAGAGTCACACAGATTTTTGTTTAAATCCTGGTTATGCACTTTATCTATTGTTTAACATAAGACTCCTTATTTAATCTTAAAATTTTCTTATATGTTAAATAAGGAGAATGATATCTGCTAGTTGTGAGGATACAATGTAATTATGCAATATTATCATATTGACTTTCATATATGTGGGGGCTGTTAATAATATAAAGTGGTTACCTCTACTAGTGGTTTGCATTTTATGACTTAGAATAGCAAATTAAAATAATTTGTACAAAATCAGCATTTTGGATAAAGAGTTTGTCATAAGTGTAGGAGGGGAATTAAAAATTATATATATATACATATAGATAGGTAGATACTTTCAATTGAAAATGAAATATGAACATGTGGAAACAAATTTTTTTACTGAAATTTTATAGTTATCTGATACTGAAGGATTTAAAAAACACATTTACTTGTTTTTCTTTCTGGCTATGATTTGCATAAGCAATGACCAATTCAGTTTTGGACACCAATTGAAAATAAAGATAACTGGATTTAGTTTATGGTTAAACACAACACATTTAACTATCTATAATCTCCCAACTAGAACTGGAACTAATATTAAGAGTGTAGTACGCACTGTACGCTAGTTAAGCAGTGACCTAAGCCATCTACCATGTCAGGTTTTTTTGTTTTGTTTTTAAGGGTGTCCTGACGTCATATCATTGAAAGTCAGGAAAGGAGAAGAATTCAGTGTCCCTTAGTCCAGCCTCCTTAGTGGAAAGGTGAAGGGTAAAGCTCTGTGAAGACATGACTGATGACTGTAGAACAAACTCCCAGACCAAAGTCTCCTGACTTCAGGCCCTTCCTTCCTTTCCCAAACCCATGCTTCTTCTATAAATTGCCAATCCGCATCACAGCAAAAATGTCACACATCTACACAGTGGCAGAGTCCCTTAGGCTTCTTTAGCTTGAGCAAGCGTGTTGGGAGAAGCTGTGTTAAATAAAACTGTATTGCTTTCTTCTGGATCTAGACTAATTATTCAGTGAGTACATTATGATGAGTGCATGTGTCAATCCAAATGGATCTACCCAGTTTGCTGGGACTGTAGTTACAAGACTATGGCTTGGCTTATCATGATTAGATCTGTTTACTTTGAATTTTCCCAAGTCTGAGGCTTGTTCTTGTTATAACTCTTCAATAGTAAGTGATACTACCTCTGCACCTGAAATCCATTTAAATTCTCAGCTGCCCATGGGGTACAACTTAGTGTCAGCATTGTTTTGAAATGACCAGCTCTAACTCCCAGGACGCCAGGCCATCAAGATAGCTGGTGAGAAGTAGCCGATTATCTCATAGATGTTCTAGCCAGACACTTCCCAGCTTCAGGGCAGGAAATGCTTTTTAAAAATGGAGATCTTACTTCCAGATATAGATATATTAGCAGATACTGTATCATAGAATTCAAGGAAGAGCATGATCTAAAAAATAATCATGGGAACCATTCACACAAACAACGAAGTAGTCCAGCTAACAAACACTCATTTCCAGTATTTCAAATGCATGTTAAAAACCTATGAAGAACTGCTTCTATTTTTAAGTTGTATTTTGGGGAGGGGGTTAGTCTACTTCTACTTTATTACTCTTTCTCATATAAATGTAGATATTCTCCAAGATTGTGTATTAATTACTTGTCTCTCTTTAATCTGGTTTCTTAATTTACATGGATCCTAGCACAATACATTTAGGATTTTTTTTTGGTAGGGGAGTGGTTAATTAGCTCCCTTAGAATATGGTAAAAGCTATGGCACTTATTCTAGCAAAATGCACAAAATTGCACATACACCTACATCGCATATTTTTTGTATATAATTTTAGGTGTTCATTGACTGAAATCCACCCATGGACTTCCTAGAAGCTGAAACCTGAAGACTGAGCAAACAATTAAGAAGCTTTTGCAATAATTTAGGGAAGAAGTAACAAGAAAAGCTAATGGAGAGACAATTAGGACAGCATTTCAATGTTTTTTGAAGAATTCCATAGGCTTTATCATCCTCACCTTACTGAAACTCTCTTTTGGTCTTATATGCCTTAGTCTCTGTTTACCCCACTTAGTCCCCATGTTAATAGCTAAACATGTTAATAGACATGTTGAAAGCCAAAACAAGACTGACATACTATTTCTTTTGCATTCTTGTTCTCTCTCCAGTTCCCATAATAGTTTCTCACTGCTACTACCCAAAATTTCTCATATTGAGGAGCAGACACCAGCATTTTTTCAGTCCATAGGATTCTACATACCAAATAATGGACATGATGACTTGTTATCTATTTCTGAAAATCCTTCTTGTTTTATCCAGGTCCTTTATTTTTTCTCATCTGAACAATTACAACTTCATAAGTGGTCATTTAGCCTCTAATATGTGCTAAATGTATTGTCCACGTTGATGTGATATTTTCGTTGTAAACAGATATCTAAAAATGTCTCCCCCTTGATTAAAATGTTTCTTTGCATTATCTACAGCAGAGCTGTGCAATAAAAATTTAATGAGAATTATATATATAATTTAAAAATTTTAGCAGCAATATTTAAAAAAGCAAAAGAAAATCTGGTGAAGTTATTTTGATGATATAGTTTGTTAACCCAATATATTAAAAATCTTATATCAACATATAATTACATTGAGAGTATTAAAATTATTAATGTTACAATTTTTGTATTTAGCTTTCAAAATTTGATGTGTATTTAACACTTTACACATTTCAATAAACATGCTAACTTTTAAGAATTTAAAGAGAAATGAATCCTGCCCCCAAGTCATGTTTAGCAACAATAACAAAACCTTACATTTACTCAGTTTTCAAATTTCAATTAAATTGAAATGAAACAAACTTAAAAATTTCATTTCTCAGTCATACTAGTGACTAATGGCTACCATATCGGAGAGCACAAATGTATAAGGTAAAACCGAAACTCTGTATTATGAATTATGGAAAATGGCTTTTGATCAACGCTCTTCATCTTCCTGTCACCCCTCAAAGACACCTTCTAGCCCTAGCAAACACTTCGCCATTGCCAGTGCATACTGTGTTCTCATGTCTCTGTGCTTAAATATTCTTGCCTCATATTTTTGCAACTCTGTTCATCCTCCAATTTTTGGCTTACCGACTAAAACCCCTATGATAATCTCTTTTATTTTGCTACTGTCCCAGCTAAATTTTAAGAAAGTAATTCTTCCTTTATTCTCCCACAGAAATTCACTTTTATTGAATACAGTGGGTGTTAGCCTCTTTCAAATGTGTTTTCTCATGTTATTCTGTCAGTAGAAGGGGAAACTAAAGGTCAGAGAAGTATATTCTCAACACCAAGAGTACGAATCTATCAACATTTGCAGCCACCTTCTCTCTAGTTTCTTCTGTTACATTGGAGGAGGTAAATCTCCAATGTAAAAGGAGGTTTATATTATTACACTGTAAAATAGTACTCTTTACAGTACTTTTATGAGTGCTCTGAATAACATCACTTTTCACATTATGAAGGACTTTGCTTGTTACTAGAGTTTGGTATCACCTGAGAAATAAAAGAAACGTTAGCACTTGTCTAGTATCATGGTTTCCTTTCCTCTTCCCTCTTTTCTCCTCCTCTGGAATCCAAATAAAATGCTAAAGTTATGAAAGCTAAAGGCATAAACATTTAAAAAGGGATAAAAGATTTTTAAAAGTAGAGTATATTGTCTAAGATCATTGAGCATACCAGTAGCAGAGCAGATAAAAAAACATGTACCTTCAATTCTTGGTATGGTGCTCTTTCCCTTTTATTGTAGCTTATTCTTCCAAGGCCCTTACTTCATGAAGAAGCAACACGTTCCCCTTAAAATTCAATAGATAGAAATATCTTTCTGTGTAGTTTTATCGGAAAAGCTAATATAAATTTCAAGGTTTTAAAAAACAGGTACTTGGTATTGATATTTTAAAAACGTAGGTATGCCCGGCCAGTGTGACTCATTGATTGAGTGTCAAGCTATGAACCAGGAGGTCACAGTTCCATTCCAGGTCAGGGCACATGCCCCGGTTGTGGGATTGATCCCCAGTGTGGGGCATGCAAGAGGCAGTCAATCAATGATTCTCTCTGATCATTGATGTTTCTATCTCTCTCTACCTCTCCCTTCCTCTCTGAAATAAATTTTAAAAAAGTAGGTAATTAAAATTCCTGCAACCATTATGTTTTGACCAGGGGCCAAAGGGGTGATATTTCTTTTATTATAGTCCATTGGCCTCCAGCGTGTTCTTGTAATTTTTTTTCAACAGTTAAAATTTAAATTTTATTTTTTTTCTAATGCCTACTGAATATTTCTCTTCATGTCTCTCCATAATTTGTGTCAGAAAAGAAAGTGAAAATTATTAAACATGGTGAGTAAAATACTGTCAGAATATCCACTTGTAAAAGCATTTATTAACTATTTACTTAAAACTGAGCTTTCTAAACAGTGACAAATTAGAAAACATTCATGTGTCAAAATAATTGGCCAGATCTTTTAACCATTTTTTTTTATCAGAGAGGAGTGGGTATTCTGGTTAAAGTCAATGAATAAAAGAATGGGAACCATGACATATTAGCCATAAAATGTTTGCAGAATTTTCTATATTATAAAGGCATATGGACTAATGATAAACAAAAGGGCTTTAGATCACATCTAAGAGGTTATCTTGGTTTTAATCTGCAAAGCATATAACTTTTAATATGTTTTAGGATAATGAAGTTGGGCAAATCACCCATGTTCTCTATCTCTTCAGGGTATTATCACTTATTCATCTTGAAAACCTTAACCCATTTCTCCATCTAATCTACACCCCTTGCTATTCTCTCTTTTGGCATATTGAATGAATGGGAAAATACTTCCTTGCTTATTTTATCTTTCCTTTACCTCACCCACAGTAGCCTTCTATTAACAAACTCATATCTAATGTATACCACTTGTTTTGTGGACTTGGACCTTGGGTCCATTTTCATTCTATGGCCTGTTTTTGTTTAATGTTGTCTTCATACATATTATGTCATTTTATTTCACTAATACTCTATAAAATAGGCACTAGTTTTATTATAGTTTTACAGGTAGGGAATGCTTTAGAAGTCATCATGTCCATTATTTGGTATGTAGAATCCTATGGACTGAAAAAATGCTGGTGTCTGCTCCTCAATATGAGAAATTTTGGGTAGTAGCAGTGAGAAACTATTATGGGAACTGGAGAGAGAACAAGAATGCAAAAGAAATAGTATGTCAGTCTTGTTTTGGCTTTCAACATGTCTATTAACATGTTTAGCTATTAACATGTCTAAATATCTTTTTCATCCTTTAAATTAGTTCATCAGTAAAAATGTTGCTGAAATGAAATCAACTACCAGAAATATTTTAAAAATGAAGGGGATTTGGGGCCTAAATAACCTGAATAATTGCTTCAACTATATGTTTTCCTTGAGTAAGTAGAGCTAGTTTTAGTTTCAAAATAGATTTTCTCTTAAGATGCACATGAGAAGATGCCAATCATCTGACCTCAAGAATATTAAACACATGTCAGAAAATCCTTCATTAAAGCACAAAAATACACAGTGACAAAAATGAAAAAGACAACCCTTCGTCCATTTCCTTTTGAACTATCCCCTCACCATAGATACTTAGACTATTAAGTAGGAGAGGAAATATGTTCCAAATATTCTACTCCAATTTTGATTTCTCAATGTGATTATAGCAGTAAGGAAATCAGCAGAACAGCTGTGTGGAAATTTTAGATGTTTATCATCTTGGCATTTCTGGGGGGGTGGGGAAAACCATCTCTGAAACCTAATCATCCTATACCATGGGGTTACACAGAGCCCTAAGAAATAGTGGGGCCTCCAGGACTGTGATATCCATTAAAATTGGAATGTTATTGTCATGTAGATTCAGTAAGGCAGGAGAGCTCTTTATAAATTTCTCATGTGTAATTTTCTCTTTGTCATTTATATGTAAATTATTTTAATATAAATTGTCAGATATTTTAATATGTAGGCCTTTATTTTTGTCTTTATTTTTTAGCACATAGCTAATCTTGATGGAAATGTTGAAGTAGAAAAATATGTTGAATAATAATTACATAGTCTTGGGGATTTTCAACAACGTTTGACTATAAAACTAGATAATCCTCTTTGGTTTCAGAAATGTTTCAAACAAATGAAACTTAAGAAATAAGTTTCAAACAAAGTAGAAAATAAATCAGTGGACCTTGTATAGTAATTCAGTCAACAACTTGCTTTTCAGTCCAAATAGTTAGGCCAGACTATCTTTTGTTGTAGAGTAAAATTTTTAAGTTTTCAAATAGTTTATCATGAGCTAATGCAGTGGTCAACAAACTGCAGCTCGCGAGCCACATGCGGCTCTTTGGCCCCTTGAGTGTGGCTCTTCAACAAAATACCACGGCCTGGGCGAGTCTATTTTGAAGAAGTGGCGTTAGAAGAAGTTTAAGTTTAAAAAATTTGGCTCTCAAAAGAAATTTCAATTATTGTACTGTTGATATTTGGCCCTGTTGACTAATGAGTTTGCCAACCACTGAGCTAACGTAACCTGAAAACTAGGTTTAGTATAACTTCTCTCGATGTCTTGAAAAGGCATGTGTAGCAGTTTCTACAAAAAATATTGTCAAGAAAAGCTTATGTTCATGTGACTACATGGAGAAAATGCCTTTGGTATTTGCTACCATATTCAGATGAGTGTTTCAGTT
Organism: Plecotus auritus; assembly: GCF_963455305.1. Taxonomy (NCBI): domain Eukaryota; kingdom Metazoa; phylum Chordata; class Mammalia; order Chiroptera; family Vespertilionidae; genus Plecotus; species Plecotus auritus. The sequence continues at coordinate 23,343,237 of NC_137777.1, read as the reverse complement.
TTAAAGAATTCTGGTTGAGCTTGTGACTACTTCAGGAGATAGAACATGGTTGAAGTGACGCCATGTGACTTATGAGACTGGATCATAAAGGTAGCACTGTTTCTCCCTTGTTCAGTTAAATGCTTGCAAATGAAGACCTGAACTGACATGTAAAAATTCCAAGTACTGAATGCATCATGAGGGGAGGAACTCAAATCACATGGAGATGCCACATGCTGGTGTTTCTGGCAGTAGCACAAGTGTCCCAGCCCAGGTGCCATGCATGCCTGTGAAGGATTCCCTAGAGGACTTCAGTTCCCACCTGTGTATCATCCCCAACCTCTAAGCTTTTCCAAGGAGGCCCCAGATACTGTGGACCAGAGACAAGCCATTTCTGCTGTTTTCTATCTCCGTTTTTGCCCTACAGACTCTGTGAGAATAATAAAATGACTGATTTGAGCCACTCAGCTTTCGGTTACTTTTTTTAATGCAGTGATAGTAACTGGAACAATTAGTGACTGGGTTTTTGTTTGTTTGTTTGTTTTTTGTAGTGACCAGTTTTCAATATAAACCCCAAACAGACTGCGACTCTTTGGCAGTCTTCCCCTTGGACATTGTGAGCAAAGGGCTCCAGTTGAGTTTGCAGAAGCAGAGGTGCTAATCCTGCCTTCTCATGGATACAACTATTGACAAGTGAAATGGAGATGAGAGGAAACAATACATAAAATTGAAGGGATATTTCTTTATATATATATATATATATATATATATATATATATATATATATATTAATTATTGATATTTTACAGAGAGGAAGGGAGAGGGATAGAGAGCTAGAAACATCGATGAGAGAGAAACATCGATCAGCTGCCTCCTGCACACCTCCCACCGGGGATGTGCCCGCAACCAAGGTACATGCCCCTGACTGGAATCGAACCCGGAACCCTTCAGTCCGCAGGCCGATGCTCTATCCACTGAGCCAAACCGGTTTTGGCTGAAGGGATATTTCAAATGACATTGCTACAGTTACCTGGAGATATCAAGAGAAAGTTTTATATAGCTTAAATTACCTTGATATTAGCATAAATTCTAACTTATTTTGTATGTTTCATCTGATCATGGTATGAACTCTGAGTAAATATCTGAATTTGCAAATAATAAATGGAGAAGTCCTCATTAATTAATAATTACTAGTCAGGTCACACATAAGGTTTGACATAGGGACTAGAGAAATGTGTGAAAGCATTTGGTTCTCAAAGGCTAACTCCACAATAACCAATCTGTCTTCCAGACTCCGTGACCAGTGAATGCCCAGATTTAGATCCGCGCAGTGGTGTGCACATAAAAATGATATCATTTAATTTGTGTCATTAGGAAGGAAAGTGATTTCTTCTTTTTCCCATCTTCATAATCTAAAGAGAACAGGAAGAAAAAATAGGGGTATTTTTATATTCAGCTTTCTCCTTTATACACTTAGATCTAGTAATTGGCATCACCTTTGTTTCTATAATACAATCAATACATGTCAAAATAATGAACAAATTGCAGCAACATTTTGGCTAAGAGAGGGTAAATATTCAGGAGGGAACTGATTCATAAATCTATTTCCAATTATCTCCTCTTCAAGAGAAGACAGAATAATCACTGTAGCAAAAATATATTTAAGAATATATATATATATATATATATACATACACACTAGTATATATAATTTAAAAATAGCAAAGTCCTTTTCTTTTAATACACAAGGAATTGTTTAGTAAGAATATGATGGGACAGTGTCTCCCCCCCAAGCTACAAAATTTATTTTGTCTCCAAGTAAACCAGGCTTTATTTTTATTACCATCTTTGGAAAAAGAAGGTAAGGCAGAGTAACATTTGATTTTCTCCTTGTACTTTGCAATTTCTGTTTTGATAATGATGATATTTGTGTTAAGCCAGGCATGTGCATACACATACACACATGCACATACATAGACACAAAAGCAAAAATGAGGTGGAGATTTCATAAACTTTGCTTATTTCAGGCTGTGTAGACAGCCAAACTGGACATCACATGGACCCACGTTAAACCCAGATTCATTGTATCAAAGTGGGGGATAAGCAAATTCTTAACTCCACTTTGGACAGTGAGGTCCCCTGAGCTCTACTAAGTCTGATTACATGTATCACACCAAGCTAACCCAGAACATTAGTGGCTTATGAGGGTGGTGGAACAGGAAATGGCTGGTCCACAGGGGTCATTAGTCATGAAGCAGAGATTATATTGCTGTGGCACTACAGGACAGAGCCCATCATCAGGTTAAAACTGAGATCAGGACTCCGGTTTAGGTCAGTACAATGCACACTTTTATAAAGGCAATCTGTGTAAACTCACACTTCTTGTGGGTTAATTGCATGTTATAGATATTTTGATAAATGGACCTTTTATTTCAATTAAGCAGAGAAAATGAGTAGTTATTTGACTCTCTCATTTCTGAGTGAAAACTCTGCAAGTAGATTTTATTAACAACTGTTTTCCAGCCTGTGTATAGTGTGTGCATGTGTGCATGTATGTTTGTGTAGTGTGTGTATGTGTGTAGTGTGTGTGTAAGTATGCATAAGCACACACATATATAAAACAGAACAATCAAACCAACTTCTATAATTTTCTTCTATATATTTAAGGACATTTCCTGAGCCAAGAATAAGGAATTCTTTATATATATATATATATATATATATATATATATATATATATATATATATATTTCTTATTGATTTTAGAGAAGAAAGGAGAGGGAGAGAGAGAGAAACATCAATGATGAGAGAGAATCATTGATCAGCTGCCTCCTGCATGCCTTCTGCTGGGGATCGAACCCACAATCCAGGCATGTGCCCTTGACTGCAGTCGAACCCAGGATCCTTCAGTCCACAGGCCAATGCTCTATCCACTGAGCCAAACCAGCTAGGGCAGGAATTCTGAATTGTTCATGAAAAAAATTCATTCTATACAGAGTCCATTAGTTCCATAAGAGTCATTATTGACCTTCATACATTTGTTTTGGGGAAAGTGGTATCCATCATAAATATTTTTCTCAATAGGTGCTTAACTCAGTTGGTTTCAAAGATGGCTTGGCAACCCTACTTTTCTTCTCACATTGTATATTCAACATACAGACCCAGTCTGCCTCCCTTTCTTTCACTCAATGGGCATGTGTGTACGTGAGTGTGTGAGAGCGAGAGAGACAAGAAGATGTTTTTTCAATTGCCCCTCCTGAATATAGCCTATTAATAACTAATCTAATTGAGGACCAATATGTATTTGACACTGTCCTTTACTCATATGAATCTGCTTTAAAAATAAATTCATGGAAAAATGAAATTTTTTTTACTACAAGTAACAGCAGATCTTAAGATATATACTTTGATCATTAGCAGAATGGTAGAATAATTTGTGATATATTATTACAAAGAAGTAATATATAGCATTTAGACTGAACAAATTTTGGCTCCCTGCAATAACATGGATGGATCTCAGAAAGCTAAAATTGGGCAAAAGATGTCAGAAGCCAAAAGAATATATACTATATCTAATATATATACTATGTACTGTATACTATATACTACATACAATATACAATATACTGTATATTCCATTTGCATGTAGTTAAAAACTGATCTACATTGTCTGAAGGAAAGCTTTGTTGACTCTTGGGGAAGTAGTGCATAGAAGGGACTTGCAAATGGTTTTTAGAGTTGTGATCATGTTCTTGTTCTTGGTCTGAGGCGAGCCACAGGCATGTGCTCACTTTGTAAAAATTCAAGCTGTGAACTTATTGAGCATTTTAACAATGATATCTCATAATTCACAAACAAAATTAAAAAGTTTAAAACAAGAAAACAGTGTAAGCCAAACTATTTCTACATCATTTTGGTCCTATTCTAAAGTAGTATTCAAATTCTTGTGTTTTATTTTCAACTAGAGGCCCAGTGCATGTAATTCATGCACGGGGGAAGGGGTTATCCCTCAGCCAAGCCTGCACCCTCTCCAATCTGGGACCCCTCAAGGGATGTCTGACTGCTGGCTCCCAACTGCTCGCCTGCCTGCCTCCCTGAATGCCCCTAACCGCTTCTGCCTGCCAGCCTGATCACCCTCAAACCACTCCCCTGCCAGCCGGATTGATGCCTAACTGCTCCCCTACCAACCTGTTTGTCCCTAACTGCCCTCCCCTGCAGGCCTAGTCACTCCTAACTGCCCTCTCCTGCAGGCCTGGTCTCCCCAACTGCTCTCCCCTGCAGGCCTGGGTCCCGCCCAACTGCCCTTCCCTGCAGGCCCGGTCGCCCCCAACTTCCCTCCTCTGCTGGCCTGGTCACCTCTAACTGCCCTCCCCTACAGGTTTGGTCACCCCCAACTGCTCTCCCTTGCAGGCCTGGTCCCTCCCCACTGCCCTCCCCTGCTGGTCAATTTGCATATTACTCTTTTATTAGATAGGATAGAGACCTGGTGCATGGGTGGGGGGCAGCTGATTTGCCCTGAAGGTTGTCCCAGATCAGGGTGGGGGTTCCCTTGGGGCATGGGGCAGCCTGGGTGTGGGGCCTGTGGTGGTTTGCAGGCCGGCCACGCCCCCCAGCGACCCAAGAGGAGACCCAAGGGATTTATTTATCTTCTATAATTGAAACTTTGTAGCCTTGAGTGATGTCCAGGGCCGGCCAGGGTGTGCAGGAAGCTTGGCTTCCTCCATTGTCAGGGAAACCCAAGCCTCCTGCTCGCTCCGTGGCCACAACCATCTTTGTTGGGTTAATTTGCATGCCCGCTCCTGATTGGCTGGTGGGCATGGCTTGTTGGTGTAGCGGAGGTATGGTCAATTTGCATATTACTCTTTTATTAGATAGGATACGAATTTTTAAAAGTTTCTTTTCAGAAGGCCTACAGCATGTTTATCTGCACCAGTGGCTTACAGCTGATGTTTGCCTTTCAGGTAGATAAATGGTGGCTTTAGGGCTTCCACAGTACATTTTTCTAGGATTATTCCATGTATCTGGGCCACTCTTGGCAGTAGAATAGGTAAAGTTAGTTTGCATTCGATTTTTTCTCCTCTTCCTCTGTCTCAACTGTTCCTCTCCCATTTTCTCCCTTCCTTGCTATTTCCTTCCCTCCTTACTCTTGCCATTTTCCTCCCTCCCTCCCTTCCTCTCTCCCTCTCCCCCCCCCTTTCTCTCCTCTCTCTCTCTCTCTTTCTTTCTTTCTCTTTCTTTCTTGATCCCTGAGTTGAGTCCTTACAATATCAGGATCCACAAACTTTCTTCTCTCCTTAATGAAAATCTACTTTGTTAAATGGTGGTTACAAGTCATTATAGGTTTGTCCAGACCATAGAATGTACAACCCCAATAGTGAATCCTAAGGTAAACTATTTTCTTTGGCTGATAATGCTCTCAGTGTAGGTTCATCAATTAATTGTAACAAATGTACCACTCTGGTGGGGATGTTAATACAGGGGGAGATTATGCCTATTGAGGGGAGGCAGGAGAATGTATAGAAAGTCTCCACATCTTCAGCCTAATTTTGCCATGAACCTAAAACTACTCTAAAAACTAAAATCTACTTTTTTTAAATGTGCTTTGCTAAATGGAAAATTTCTAAAAATTTTGCATATGAATTATTTTATAATCTTTATTTTAAAAGGAATAAAAATCAAATAAATACATGCTTACTAAATACCTGATATGGGATGGAAAGAAGGGTGATCAAAGGCACCTTGAGACCAACTTAGATAAATCATGTTATGGAAAAAATCTGTAACTTCCCACCCTCCCACCCCCCACCTCATACCACACACACACACACACACACACACACACAAACACACACACACAGCATCTTAGAGGTCAATAGGGCAGAGAAAGTATTTTGTTTATCTTTGATCCTGAACATTGGTCACCTTGACTGGCACACTGTGGGAGATAAATAAATGTCCGACAAAGGAATGAAAGCATGGATAGATGGTATAACCTATTTCACCTACATTAGTACAAAATGGCTCAATCTCTTTTATTTTTCCAACCACTGTTCCAATGACTATTTTTCTGAGCACCACGTGACCAATTAGAAATTTAAGTATTTACATCAGAGGACCTTTCCTTCTAGCCTCAGGGTTTGTTTTTTTCCTTTTTTTTTTTTTTTGTCTAAATAGGAAGAGAATTAATCCAAAGAGGGTTAGTTAAGTTTGCAAAAACAATAAGTAAGGACCAGGTTATAATTAACCTGGGTGATGCCTTCTGTGAGCATTAGAGAAATTTTCCCGTCCTCAAGTGAAAAGAAAATTTGTTTTAAGTGGATGTATCATTGCACAGTCTGAACAGCCCAGCCCAGGAGAGCTTTATGGAGCTGCAGAGGCTGTGCACACAGATATGCCCACCAGGTAAAGCAGATTGTCGCATTCTCCGTGGGTGGGAGTGAGTGATGGAATTGGATATCTAGGAACTGTGAGTGGGGGACAGAAGCAACCGCAGGAGAGGGCTGAAGCAAAGAAGGGGCTGCTCCAGTGAGCAGAAGAGATTGTGCTACTATAATTGTCTGGGCATGACCATGTGGATTGGGATGGGTTATGTGGGGGTTGCCTCTTTTCTGTTGTTCCAGCATTTAGCCAGGAGGTTTGCATTGTACTCCATTACTGAAGCGATGAAAGGTGTCCTCCTAGATGTGGGTGCCCGTGAAATGCACAACCTTTCGGAATGCCCTGGGTAACGGGAATTTTAACAGCCCATAAATCCTGTTCCTTCTTGCTATCATATGGTGACACTGTTGAGTAACTGTCCTGCAAAACCCAGAGGACCCATCCTGCTGGGGAATGTGTCCTATGTTAGGCACCATGTTGCAACATGCAATTTCATACATCCATGGTCAGTCAATCCCCATGTCACAGTACTAGGTGTATATGAGCTTTAAGCAATATGCATAAACTATGCCAAACCAAATCAACCATCTCCCATCAAACACATCCCTTTTGTTGAGCCTAGGTTACTAGTACAACCTCTTTTTCCTCAATGTGATTTTATTTTAAGAAACTTGTTGCTTTTTCCTAACTTTTGTGACAGTCACTCTAATAAATTTCAATATTGATTCCTTTGTTTCACAACCCCCTTCAGTTTTGTTTGTTAGTTTTTTTTAATGCAGGTCAATCTATATATCCATGCTAGAAATTCACTTTGAAAAACAGATATCTCAGAGTAGTGGTTTTGATCATCAGAAAATGTTCTAATAACTCACCCACCACCACCAATCTTTGCCTGTAGGTGCTTCCTTGACTTATATTTAAGTAATTGAGAGACCCCGGCTAGTACTTAATTCTCAACGATGATTTACTTAACAATGAATAAAATATCTTCTTTGGCTCTACCTATACAGAGAAGACAACAGTTCGTCTTTCAAATAAAATAGGAAAAAAATATATTTGCTATTCAAGGCATTGTATTCAAACAGGTTGCACAAATGAGTTTTTGTAAATACAAAGCTATATGTAAGAGGCTTTTTAAAGGTTGATGTCTTGCCTGGCCGGTGTGGCTCAGTGTCTGAGCATGGACCCATGTACCAAGAGGTCACTGGTTGGATTCCTCATCAGGGCACATGCCTGGGTTGCAGGGTTGATCCCCAGCAGGGAGTGTGCAGGAGGCAGCTGATGGAGTTGATGTTGATGTTTTTTTCTCATTGATGTTTCTATCTCTCTCTCTCCTTTCCTCTCTCTAAAAGTCAATTTAAAAAAAACATATTTAAAGATTGACGTCTTATTAGTTTCATCAAACCAAAGGTCATTTATTTCACTCTGTGAGACCAGCTGAACTAGTTCATCTGAATAAAATAGTTGCATTAGAAAGAGTGGGTGTATTTTTACTGATAGCCATCATTTGGAATTAAGTTGTTTTTAGTTCACAGTTTACGTTACTTTTTCCTCACAATTTAGTTAATATGCTCTTAATGACTTGCTATGAATAAATAATAAAGCCACCATTTCTGGTGCCAATTACATTTTTTAAACGTGCAAAATGTAGGAGATTAATTGAGCATCTCTCTTTTATCCCTCAACTTGTATATCTGCTCTTACTTTTAGAAACCAAATATAAAATTAGTTGAACATATTTTGATAGGTTTAAATGTCTTTGGTGCAAAGGAAATGTCTGAGGCTTTCTAATTTGAGTAAATTTTAAAGAAAAGCTGGCTGGCATTAGGCAATCTGATAAATTCCTTTCCTGTGGAGAGCGGTAAGAAGGTCAGAGAAACAGAGCACTTACAAAAATGTTTCCCTGGGGAGAGGCAGTGGGGGTGGGGGACAGGGACAGAGCTGAGAGCCAGCTTGTTCAAAACGTTTCCATCCACTGGGTGTCACTGCTGATAGGAGACTGAACAAGCTGAAAGATATTCTTGTGGCAACAAGAATTTCTGAGAGACAGGATGGGAAAACCCAGAGGTTTAGATGCTATCACTTTGACCTGCTATAGCAACTGAAAATTCATTGCATTTATTGTGTCAAGGGTGGTGAGCATTCTGAATAGGGTAATGGTACTATTTTAAAAAAAAAGAATGGAATATTCAAATTCCTCCTTGTGGCTAAGTCCTGGTAATAGTTACATTCTTGAATGCATTAAATCTCTCTAATGATATGTGTCTGTTTTTCTCAGTTTAGCAAAAGAGCATTTAAGGGAACAAAGGTCCACTGAGTTCTTTGGCATTGAGACATACCTGTAGTTTATCCCTGAATTCTCCAAGTTGCAAGTAGTGGACTTAAAAATTCTCTGGGTTGCTGAGGCAGATAAGGATTATGTTAATATTGGAGCTTCATTCTCATTTGGTTAGAGTTGGCAAAGCCCATTGAAAATGGATCTAGCCGAAACCGGTTTGGCTCAGTGGATAGAGCGTCGGCCTGCGGGCTGAAGGGTCCCGGGTTCGATTCCGGTCAAGGGCATGTGCCTTGGTTGTGGGCACATCCCCAGTGGGAGGTGTGCAGGGGGCAGCTGATCGATGTTTCTCTCTCATCGATGTTTCTGGCTCTCTATCCCTCTCTCTTCCTCTCTGTAAAATATCAATAAAATATATTAAAAAAAGAAAAAAAAAGAAAATGGATCTATCTATGACCTAGGCTTCATTTGGAGCATTTTATTATTGTTTTATTTTTTAAGATATATTTTTATTAATTTCAGAGAGGAAGGGAGAGGGAGAGAGAGAAAGAAACATCAATGATGAAAAGATGGCAGCATAGGTAAACACCCATACTTGCTGCCTCTCACAACCATATCGAAATTTCAACTAAAATACAGAACAACTATCATCCAGAACCATGGGAAAGCTGGCTAAGGGGAAGTACAACTAGAGAGGTAAAGAAGAAAGCGCATTGAGAATGGTAGGAGGTGAGGAGGTGTGGAGTTGCGGAGGTGCAGAAGTGTGGAGTTGCAGAGGTGCAGAGGTACGGAGGCGCAGAACGGATGGCACCCAGGTGTGCTGCTTTTTTAATTGTGAGAGAGATACAAGTTCCCCCTTGCTCTGAGCTCCAGTGCCGGTGAGATTTTGGGGGACCCAGACACAAATGGGGAGAGACTGGACTGTCTGGCATTGGGGCAGGAACATGGGGGTGGTTTTCTTCCAGATGGAGGTGCTCACAGTGGTCACTGTTCCTGAGCTGGGACCTCCTTGGTACAGGGCTGACTGGCAGCCATTGCTGTTTGCTCCACCCTGGAGAGTCCCTGAGACCCTGCCCCATCTAATTTACAACCCCACCCAAGCTGTGCACAGCGGCTTGTGCATATGAATGGCTGGTTCTTTCTCAGCCTAAAACCTGTAAAACTGCAGCTGGGTCAGGGAGCCCCAAAGCTATCAAAAGAAGGCAAAGGCCAGCACCACAGCAGCCTGCCTTGCTTCACAGCTGGGTCTCATCTGGGCACTTCCAAACCCCCTACAAAGAGGAGGAATCTACAGATCTCTCTGAAGCTCCTGCTGGGTGGACCCAGGCAGTGGCTGACTTTGTACCTCCTTGGGGATCCAAGAGCCAGTGTACCCAGTGGTCAGTGTGAGACCATACCAGATTATAACTCTTCACATCCATAAGTGACACACTCAAGAGGCAGATTCAGTGAGCACCAAAGCCCCACTAAAACAAGTCCTGCCCCATAAGGGTATCTCCTGCACAGCAGCTCTTCCATTGTACACTCAGCTGGTTCTCACAGCCAATTGGCCTGGAGGTCAATTCCTCCCAGTGATACCAACAGCAATCAAGGCTCAACTACAAAAAGACTGTGCACACAGCCCAAATAGGGGTGCACCAAGAGTGTCCACCTCAGGTGATTGGGGAGGTTGAGCCACTGGGCCCTATAGGACACCTACTATACAAGGCCACTTTATCAACTCAAGGAGACTTAGCAGTTACCCAATACATAGAAACAAACACAGGGAAGCAGCCAAAATGCGGAGACAAAGAAACATGTCACAAATGGAAGAAAGCAAACTACTGGATAGAGTTCAAAACCACAGTTATAAGGTTACTCAAGAATCTTCTAGAAGGAGATGTTCTTTGGAGGCAAAGAACATAGACCGTCAAGGATCTTAGTGAGAACACCAAAAAAATGCAAAAGGACCAGTCAGAAATTAAGCATACATGGACTGAAATAAAGAATAATATACAGAGATTCAACAAATGAGAGGATCCCAAGAATCAAGTCAAAGATTTGAAATACAAAGAAGCAAAAAACACCCAACCAGAAGAGCAAAAAGAAAAAAGAATCCAAAAATATGAAGATAGTGTAAGGAGCCTCTGGCGTACCAACATCCAAATTATGGAGGTGCCAGAAGAAGAGAGAGAGCAAGATACTGAAAACCTATTTGAAGAAATAATGACAGAAAACTGCCCCTACCTGGTGAAAAAAATAGACTTACAAGTCCAAGAAGCACAGAGAACCCCGAACAAAAGGAATCCAAAGAGGACCACACCAAGACACATCATAATTAAAATGCCAAGGGCAAAATACAAAGAATCTTAAAAGCAGCAAGAGAAAAACAGTTAGTTACCTACAAGGGAGTACCCATACGACTGTCAGCTGATTTCTCAACAGAAACTATGCAGGCCAGAAGAGAGTGGCAAGAAATATTCAAAGTGATGAACAGCAAGAATCTACAACCAAGATTACCCAGCAAAGGTATCATTTAGAATTGAAGGTCAGATAAAGAGCTTCACAGACAAGAAAAAGTAGAGGAGTTCATCACCACCAAACCAGTATTATATGAAATGCTGAAAGGTAATCTTTAAGAACAGGAAGAGGAAGAAAAAAGTAAAGATAAAAATTATGAACAACAAATACATATCTATCAACAAGTGAATCTAAAAATCAAGTGAATTAAAAATCTGAGGAACAGAATAAACTGGTGAATATAATAGAATCAGGGGCATAAAATGGGAGTGGATTGATAATTCTCAGGGGGAAAGGGGTGTGGGGGGTATGGGAAGAGACTGGACAAAAATCGTACACCTATGGATGAGGACAGTGGTGGGGAGGCAAGGGCAGAGGGTGGGGTGGGAACCGGGTGGAGGGGAGCTATGGGGGGAAAAAGGAGAAACAATTGTAATAATCTGAACAATAAAGATTTATTAAATTAAAAAAGTAGAGGAAGGGTAAAGTAAAGTTAAAAAATTATGAACAATAGTGACAACAAATACATATCTATCAACAAGTGAATCTAAAAATCAAATGAAAAAAAAAATCTGATGAACAGAATAAACTGGTGAATGTAATAGAATCAGTGGCATGGAAATGGTGCAGACTGACAATTCTCAGGGGGAATGGGGTGTGGGGGTGCGGGAAAAGATGGGACAAAGATCTTATATGCATGCATGCAGTACCTATGGACGCGGCCAGTGGGGTGGCGAGGGCCTGGGGTGGGGTGGGAACTGAGTGTAGGGGAGCTATGGGGGAAAAAAGAGGGACATCTGTAATAATTTGAACAATAATGATTAAAGAAAAAGAAAGAAACATCAATGATGATATAATCAATGATTAGCTGCCTCCTGCATGCTCCCTACTGGGGATCGAGCCCACAACCCGGGCATGTGCCCTTGACCAGAATTAAACCCAGGACCCTTCAGTCCACAGGCCAAACCGGTGAGGGCAGGAGCATTTTTTTAATTGTTTGTTTTTAAAACACATGAAACTTTTGTTATAAACAGTTAAAGAAAGTAGATAGAAACTGAAACAATTTCCTCATTATGTTCTCGTGATGTTCTTTGTCTTGTTTTGAAATATGACTAAGTACTAATATAAAATAATAAGGTATAAAGTTGGTGATAGGATTGGATAGAAGATGTAAGTGGGTAAGGAGTCTTTCAAATCAAGAAAGAACTGTGGAAAATGAAAACATAAATATATTGAAGTACAGGAGGAAGATAAAGAGAAAAGAGTGAAGGATGTAAGGAGATAAGAAGTAGGGAAAAGCAACAAAAAAATAATTAAAAAAAAAGAAGTAGGAATAGAAGAGTAAGGAACTAAAGTTAAAAGGGAATCAAGAGAAGGTAAGAGGAATAAATACTTTCCTACCCTCTTATTTAATGATTTGAAGAGGGTCATTTTTGGTGCTACATTTACTTTGAGAGGGACAAGCTAGAGGACAGCAAATGGCACAATCTATGACTTCAGGTAATTCAGAAACTCAAGAGATGAGTTGGTTATTAATCAGAGTAACCAGAGATGCAGGTTGAGGGCTGGCAGAGATAAATGGAAGTCATTTGAGGAAGAAATAATCCATGATCAATTTCAAGGCATGGACTCTATGAAAGTCTAATGGCTGAACTTTGGAACTAAGGACACACCACAAAGTCTCTCATGCTGTCTTTACACCTGCTGGCTTCCTGCATTCCTATTAACAGAACTGCCATAGCAGATTGTGGTGGGGCTTATTCCATAGAAAAGCCTTCAGGTAAAAAAAATGAATCCTATTTAGAGTTCCATAGTCAATGTTCTGGCTTTTTTTTTTTTTTTAATCCTCATCAGAGGACATTTTCATTGATCTTTTTAGTGAGAGGGGAAGAGAGAAAGAAAGACAGAAACATCCATGTGCGAGAAAAACATTGACCAGTTGCCTCCCATACACGCCCCACATGCCCTGAATGAGGATCGAGCCTGCAACCTATGTACATGCCCTGATTAAGAATCAACCTGTGACCTTTCAGTGTATGGGACGATGCTCCAACCAACTGAGCTGTATAGGCTAGGGCTCAGCTTTCTGGCATTTTGAAGTAAGTTGTTAAGAGTGCAGGTGACAGCCCTGTGTAGGATCTTTGCTTCATATGATAGATACCTGAACTGAACTGTGTGTTCACTTCTCTGTTCTCAGCACTCAGCTCATGATAGGTGTTCAGTCCATTTTTATTGGATTGTTGAATTGACAAGTCTTCCAGAAGCATGAGTTTGACTTCCAAACATCTAGTTACACATTGCATCACCCAGCATTTTCCCTTGTCACTGAAATGGACATCCTTGTACAATAATTCGGATATGTCATTAGCACTGAGACACTTCTAACCTATTGAATACTGCCTGGATTGTTCAGCAGAGGGAGCCTTGGAGGTCTGCTCTGTTATTTAGGTCTCAGCAACACTGGAGCAATTAAAAGGGGAAGTAGAGCATGGTCTCAGGTGTGGTCTCTGAGAAAGAAGATATCTACTAAAAAGGACTCTCGGTGTCTAACTGGGCTCAAGTTTAAAAACAAACAAATAAAACTTAGCAGCCATTTCTACACAGGGGCCTGTCATGCATACTGCACTTCAGGGAGAAGCCTGCACTGAGCTGCCTGCCTCTTGCACTGAATTGCCTACCTGCACTGTGTTTCTGCCATCTCTGCCAGCCCTTATAAAGGAGTTTCTAGAATCCTATTTTAACCAATAGGACTGAGGCTTTCCTCATCCAATAACAGCTGGACAGCTATATCCCTATCAGCTCCTTCACTGACCAATCAGAGCGGCTCCATTCTGACCAATCAGGACAGGGGCTTTTGGACCACTCAAACTGTGAGGATTTGGAGTCCTCATTTGGATGAGGACAGACCAATGAGGGACCAGGGGCAGGACTTCTGTCTGCATGTCAGCTCCTCTCTGGCTCTGAGAGCTCACTTTTCCTTTTCCATCAAGACTGCCCTTTCCCTGGCTGAGCTGAAACACAGAGGATGTCTCACCAGAGCATAGGCAGAGCAGAGTGGAGCAGACCAGTGAGGAGCAGAGAAGAGCTGTCTAATCAGAGAAGGGCCTGGTCCCAGGACCACCTGGCCTCAGGGCCGCCTCACAGCCCTGCCGTTTTCACAGCCATGCTGTATCACAATTGAGTTGCACAGAATAAATTGTCCTTGTTCACCACACCCCACATTGAGGGTTCCTGTTGGCATTGAACTGGCACTTGTCACCATCAGTTGACACACGTCACCAAAGATGGTGCTCCAAGTATATTGTTAGAGGGTTACCTTGGTGAGTAGGTCACTCTGCAGACACAGTGCTTTCTTCAGAGTTGGCTCTTCTATTTGGAGAACACTGCTTAATATGCTGGTTATGTGTGCCAGAACATTTTTTTTTAATTTTCGGACAAATGAACACATTCTTGTGCTCAAAAATTGAAACAAAACTGGTATGGCCAATGGAAACAATGAAGTCCAGTTGCTTTTTAATGTATTTTTGGTGTTGGTAAATGTACTCAAACAGAGGTTGCAGAAAATAGAATTGTTATTATTCTCTTCCTTTAAATTAAGGTATTTAAAATATTTTTTCTTTCCTTATCACATGTGCAACTCTCATACAAGTGTTGGCATTAGAATCAGAGATGACAGGATGCCACGACCTGTTCTGCTCTAGTTTGCCACCTGTGAGATTATGAATATCTGAACTGTACATCTTAAGTGGAAATATTCTAGAAATAATAAATGTTTTTCTCTACATATTCTCAACCATGAATAATGTTGCAAACTTAACTGACATTAAAACTAGCTATGGTTGGCAGCTAAGTAAAACTGACTTTGGTTTTGGTCTCTTCTATGAAGTATGTGTGTGTGTGTGTGTGTGTGTGTGTGTGTGTGTGTGTGTGTTGATATGAAATATTTGGCTAAATTGCGTCAGCAGAATGGTAAGAAAACTAGTCACAGATATACAAAAGCTGTAAACAGCAATGAATGAAGCATTATCACCCAGTGCCAGGAAGCTTGGACTAGGGTAGTTAGCAAAACCTTCTTATGACACTAGTGACTGGATTATGAGATAATCTCCTAGGGCAGTGATCGGCAAACTGCGGCTCGCGAGCCACATGCAGCTCTTTGACCCCTTGAGTGTGGCTCTTCCACAAAATACCACGTGCGGACGCGCACGTACAGTGTGATTGAAACTTCATGGCCCATGCGCAGAAGTCGGTTTTCGGCTCTCCAAAGAAATTTCAGTCGTTGTACTGTTGATATTTGGCTCTGTTGACTAAGGAGTTTGCCCACCACTGTCCTAGGTGCAGAAATACAGACTTCATCACTAAAAGCATTTTCAAACTAGAAAACACCCATGGCTGTATTATTGGATTAGTTCTATATTGATGTGGGCATGTACTAAATGTCTTTGTGTTTTCTAGGTTTATATCCATCTTTGCATTATTTTTATATCCTATTTTTCTCCACTTTTTCCTTCTAATTGCTCAAAAGTATTACCAGAGGCTAGTCTTTTATTTTTGTGCTTATTATGCAATTTTCTGTAAGTGCACACACATCATTATTACGGAGATTAAACGTGTATGATTAAATCAACAAGATTAAAATTTAATGAGAAAAAATTCTAAGATCTTGTTTAATAATGTATGCCTCGATTAGTTATTCTTGGTATTTCTCACATAACCTGTGGGACACAGTGTGTGTGCATGTGCATGTATGCGTTTTCACTGGCAAAGAAGCCTACAGTTGTGATATGAAACTAAACTCTGGAAAATGAAGACAACAAAAAGCAGGGTAATAGTAGAGCGAAAAGAAAAAACTCCTTTTTTCTATTGCACTATAGTTATTCTGAATACTGAACTTTCCTGCACACAGGGTGCTGACAGAGTATAAATGGATTATTTTTTTCTGTGAAGCGCTATTGGAACTGATGAGTTTGTGTCCCCATACAGATGGGAAGAATGAAGGGTTTACTCTAATGTTCCCTTAATGAGACTTACTGTACAGGAAATTGAGCCTACATTGCCGGGGTAAAACCAACACATTTTAGGGTGGAATCTATATGCATAAGAGGCTTTATTGATATTTCATGACAATTTAATGCATGCATAGCTTGCAATCTGTCATGTGGTGCTGCCCAACACATAATTTTCATTGACTTAGTAACATTTGAACTAGACACAATTTAAATCTTTTTAAGCAAGTCCACATAAGGGAACAGCCTTATTGCTTCTAAGTGGTTTCATGACGGGGATAAACTTTATTTGCCTCTCTGTGGTAGCTTTGTGGGTTATGTGCAAAGAAAATTATAACCAACAGTAACACAAATAGGTTACCTGTTTAAAAGAGTTTTAAAATTCTGTTCTTTCTTGCCAAAACCGGTTTGGCTCAGTGGATAGAGCGTTGGCCTGTGGACTGAAGGGTCCCAGGTTCGATTCCGGTCAAGGGCATGTACCTTGGTTGCGGGCACATCCCCAGTGGGGGGTGTGCAAGAGGCAGCTGATCGATGTTTCTCTCTCATCGATGTTTCTAGCTCTCTATCCCTCTTCCTTCCTCTCTGTAAAATATCAATAAAATATATTTAAAAAAAATAAAATAAAATAAAATTCTGTTCTTTCTTACTTAACTATATTAGATTATTAAATGCTCTGATCTCTCATATTTATTGGGTAGAGACCTTAAAGAAAACATCTTAAAGATAGCATTGCTACCTAAGATATTATATACTCTACTTGTTGCCTCATTTGGACTTCCTCAGTCCATAAAAATAATCATAAACCATAATATCAGTTTGGATTTTTGGTTTTCATCACTCAGTAAGAAGACAATGTCAATGTGGGAGAATGTCATATATTTCTCCTATCTATTTCATTTCATTGAGCCAAGTGTTTCCTTTTGGGTTTTATAAGCTTTGTGGGTGTTTTTTGTTTTTTTTTTTGTTTTTACTCTTTCATGAATATTTTAGCCATGACTTTAAACAATAAACAAAAAGCTCATCTTAGTTCCCAAAATGAATGACATAAAATCTCTGAGTCCACTCATTTCATGTTCTCTCTTGTTATTTCCAGGTAAACACTGATTCATTCTCTGAATTTACCTGAACCATCTTAGATATGAGATTATGGAATCTCTTAAACCCAGGGGTATTACCCCTCTCCCTGGGGACATTGGAAATATTTGAGAGTGTTGTTAATTATCACATGCCCGGGGGCTCCTACTGCCATTTCTAGGATGTTGGCCAGAAAATGCTACACATCCTGCAACATGTGGGACTGTCCCGCGCAATGAAGACTGTTCCCATCTGATATGCCAGTGGTGCTTTGTAAAGAAACAGTTTTATTCTTAACAGGAGAGGAAACTCTGGTCCCTCTCTGGTTCCCAGCTAGGTCATGGTAGGTGCCCTGTTTAGTGTTTCCATAATAGCTTTCTCATATATTCCACCTTTTTTTTTTTTATGAGGTTCTCACTCTATGGCTGTCTCCCACAGATAATTTTGAGCCCTTGCAGCATATGGCTCTTCATGGTTGATTTTCAAGGTAGGAACTCAGTGCAAAGTTTTGGCTACAATAAACTAGTGGGGCATCCACGAAGCCAACTTAATTGAAAAAGAAAACAAACCAGAAATGTAATCTGTATTAAAAATAGAAATAGAATTTTAAAGGGTATTGCTATTTTTCTTGTTTTGCATCATGATGCATCATATTTTGATTAAACTATGGTTTGTTCAGAGCTTAAAGAAGTTTCCTTCAAGATGTTGGAATAATGATTGATGTATTGGCAGTCACCTAATCAATCTTATTTCACAGAAGACAATCCAAAATCAGAGACTTTAACTGATGTGTCACATGACTTCTTGTTCACATAGCGACCCACAGGTTGAGAACTGCTAGCAGGGTCTCCTAAGACCATCGGAAAACACAGATATTTACATTATGATTCATAACAGTAGCAAAATTACAGTTATGAAGTAGCAACGAAAATAATTTTATGGTTGGGGGTCACCACAACATGAGGAACTGTATTAAAGGGTCGCGGCATTAAAAAGGTTGAGAACCACTGACATAGATACTTATGATAAGGGCGGAACTAGAATATAGTAGTGTTAAAACCCACATGGACAGGTGCTATACCTTTCAATATCTAATATGCTGCCTGCTGTTTGGTGAGAACTCAACAGTACCAGTTAAATGAATGATGCTTCCTGACTCCTAGTCCACAGCTCATTCAATTACACCACATTGCCTCAGATTATTTAAAAATAAAACAGATACCCATTGGCCCATAAAAGTAGTTTTCTTTGAGCCAGGATAAATGTCTCCATTAACAAAATTTTTATAAGATGACAAATCAAGCAGTTTTATAATATAGCAAATTCCAAATACTCAACGTATTATCAAACTCCATTACAAGATGATCAAAATAATCAAACTACATAAAAAATGATATGGAACTTGTTTCTTGGTATTCACTTACTCATGGTGGATGGATTCATTAATGTGTATTGCATGAGCCATGCTAATAATATTCTAGCAGCGATATGGTTCCTTGCTGTGATTTATATTCTAATGTACAAAACTAGACTATGTATTATCACCTTTTCTTCATGCATTTTTCCCCTGGTAATAATATAGAGTTGACAAAAGCAGGGGCTGAAAATCTTTAATTGCAAATGATAAAGAGGAGCAGCTTCTCTTTATCCAAGATTTATCAGTCTGCAAAGAGTAGCAGTATGAGTAAAAATATAGCTGTGTTTACATCTTATTAAGCATATTAACTTCCTCAAGCATACTTAGAGTTGTCTTTTAACACTTCTCATCTATATTCTAAGCTTTGTTACCTGCTGTGCTATTCTTATTTTTTCCCCTCTTCTGGCTCAGAGCTCAATGGAGAGTAATTTGATGAGTGATATTGTGTACATAAGGCTGCATCAATTAATTCTCTGGTATGAAATTCAGCTTTCTCCTGGTTCTGTTGATCAAATTGCTTGGGCAAAAGGGGACAGAATTTGGTGGATAGTTCTGGCACAATTAAGTAGTAAACCTAAATTTGTGTGACTTTGAAAAGAAATGAACAGACATGTAACAGCAAAATCAGGCTGATATTCACCATGTATATATTTTAGCACTATAAGTATTAACATAAATGTTCTTTGGAATAAACGTTAGTGTTTTTGTTATATGCTGATATGTAGAGGGCCACCTCAAAACTTAGCAGCTTAAAACAATTTATTATTCTCTCTCATAGTTCTGAGAACTGAGTTTATCTGGGCTCTTCTCACTAAGAGTTTATCATGAGGCTCTTGTTGAATCATGGCCAAGGAAAGTTACTTGAAGGGTCAGTTGAGCTAGACATTGAAGGCAGGTGGCTGTTGCCTCAGCTGGGCTGGCTACAATACCTGGAAACTGCTTGGGCAACGTAACGAAAATTCTCCACAACCTAGTTTGGCTTCCTCACAAAATGGCAGTCTCAAGAGAGTGTGACTCTATATATGGTGGCTGATTCCCCCTCAGAGTGTTTAAAGAAACCCAAGTCAGACGCTGCAACGTTACTTGTGACCCAGCTTCAGAAACTGAAAAGTACCTCCTATATATTCTATTTTTTTTCACAAGGTCAGACTAAATTCACTGTGGGAGGGAACTACAAAAGACCATAAATAGCAGGGGATATAATTCATTGGGAAAACTTCTTTAAGACTTGCTATCTTAATTTGTTTGGATAATCTGTGTTTTTTTCCTGTCGTAATCACTATAGATCAGTAATACTGTATAAGTGGAAGAAAATATAAAAGTATAAATTTCTTATGAATGAATTATTTTTCATTTTACATATTTTATGTGAATTACTATTTTAGTATGTATTTAATTTTGATATTTTCTGAGGCACCACATCCAGATGATCTTTTTTCTTCCTTAACAATCTTAGTACATAAGTGTGTCAGTTATTGATTCCTAGTGGCAATACATTGACAACCAGTTCAATAAATACTTTAAAAATTCTGTCAAGGGGTGAAAATTCTACAACGTTCAAACATGAAAATAAAGACATGTGAACTTGAAAGCTGCAGGTAGTGCCCCTGCCTATCATATCTGATTCTCATTTATTGATTTATTGATCATTTATTATATAGCTATAATGGTCTGGAAAATCTGACCATTATACATACAACATGGTTTCTGCCTTGAAATTAATGCTTTTATAAGACTTTCTTCTCTATCAGAGATTCTCAAACTTAATGTACAACAGAATCACTCGAAGGCTTGTCAAAACACAGATGGCTGGACCTCACCCCAAGAGTTTCTGATTTATTTGGTCTGGGAAGGGGCTTGAGGATTTGCATGTCAAACATATTGCCAGGGAATTCCCTTGCTGCTGGGACCGTACACTGAGAACCACTGTGTTAGACAACATTCTCATCATGTCTGTCTCTCATCTGATTCAGGACTAGAGCAAGGTCTGGCAAATCCTGCCAATTTGAAAGACACAACCAAACATAACAAAATGATGCCTGTGGACTGAGGATAATCCTTGGGTTCAGGTTTTCCATGAGTAGACCTAGACTGACCCCAGAGGATTTACACTATTACTGAATCAGAGTAAGGAATGACTGAAAAAGTCAATTGGTCAAATTCAATTTTTAATATTGGAAAACCCATCAACTGTTTTATCACAATTGGTTTACACAAAAAAGACCTTAGAGACAACTTACTTTCCAGAAAGACAATAATATAATGGAAAGACCATGGAATTCAAATCAGAAACCAGGATGAGAGTTTTAATTTGACCACTTACTGGCTGTTGTCTTAGAAGTGTTTCCTTTATTTTTGAGAATATTTTTTTCACTCACCTATAAAATAAAAACATAAGATTCACATTATAAACATGTTAGGAAAATCAACTGAGGTAGTGTATAGGAAAGCTTTTCATACATTTTTATGCAGGTCTTCAAGATATTTGAGTTCATTATTAACTAGTAATTGAGTGAGTGGTGCCTTGCTTTACTACTAATTGGAATCCTCAGAACTGTTGGTCTTTACTCCCCATAGTTATTCAGGCAACCTCAGGTGATGAATTAATTCATTCTCTAGCATATCTTTTATCTCTCCTTTCCTTTCCTTTTTAATAATTACATCATTGTTTTTAACTTCATTATTTCAAGTCTGGTTTAAATGCAGTTTTTCTGCCTGAGGCCAATATCCCCCAAAACACACCTCACCTGCTATCTTACACACTTTATTTACACTATAAGTGCTTCTCTCAGGAAGAAAATGAAGTATGAGAAGAAAGATAATAAGTTATTATTTACTAAATACTTATAATGTTCTAGTCATTGTGGTAATAAACTATCCATGCATTAACTTTTTTAACATTTGCAACAACACTTTGAGGTAGACTCTATTATTTTTCTAACTAGAGGCCCAGTGCACGAATTTGTGCATGGGTGGAGTCCCTTGGCCTGGCCGCCAATCAGGGTTGGCTGGGGGAAGGGACTGCAGGAGGTTGGCTGTGGAGAGCACTGACCACCAGGGGGCAGCTCCTGCGTTAAGCCTCTGCCCCCTGGTGGTCAGTGCACATCATAGCTACCGGCAGTCATCTAGTCATCCAGTCGTCCAGTCATAACAGTCAACTTTTATTTATATATATTATGATTGAGGGAATAGAGGGCTAAAAAAATTTCCAAGGTCAAGCAGTAGTAAGGGCTGGAACTCCAGTGCAAATGCAGGTCTATCCAAGTCCAGAAGCTAGTTACTTGCAAGCACCCTGTATTTGACCCTATGTCTTTTCTGGCTTCACAGAGCCCAAGTAATAAAGGGAGAACCTGAAACAAAACAAACTAGCTCTGGGAGAATCCTTCCAAATTTACTTCTCACCACCTCTACTTAGTCTGGGCTTGGTTGCTTATTTTTCATTTACTATTATTAATTCACACATTCTTGCATTCTTTTTTTAAAAGATATTTTTGTTGATTTCAGAGAGGAAGGGAGAGGGAGAGAGAGATAGAAACATCAATGATAAGAGGGGATCATGGATAGCCTGCCTCTTGCACACCCCCCACTGGGGATAGAGTCCAAAACCCGGGCATAGGCCCTGACTGGGAATCAAACCATGATCTCCTGGTTCATAGGTTGATGCTCAACCACTGAGCCACACCAGCTAGGCTTTTATTACATTCTTTTAGTCACTCAACAAATATATCTTGTGAGCCAATGATGGCAAGGATAATGATGATGGTGATGATGTTAATAATAACAATCATTCTTCATCTGTACTGTATACTCATGATATGCCCAGGATTGTTCTGAGTTCTTTAAATATACTAATTTTGCATAACAACATTTATAAGTAAGTACTATTATTATCTCTATTTTGTATATGATTGCACTGAGGAACAGGGATATTGAATATTTTGTCCTAAATCATGCTAGTAGGATGAGAAGCTGGAGTTCAAACCTGTCTAATTGACAGCAGAGTCCATGATCTTAACACCTATAATATCTGGCCCCTATGCCATATACTATCTACTACCTTTTCCCCCACATATATATTCTCCATTTTAAAATTGCCATCCTCCTTTTTCTCTATCCATCAAAATCCAATTTTTTTAAAAGTCAAGGTAAAATTTCCCTTCATAAAGTTTCCTGTGTTAAACCACATCATTTGCACCATTCATTTTATCTGTATAACTCTATACATAGAAAATCTTTTCTCTCAAACTAATCAAACAATTTTGAATAATGGGGGCATTTTCTATTCCTATTCTCCCTGTACCTGGCAGGGTGCTAGAGGACTAACAATAGGAGCACAATATAGTTTTCAGTGACCACGAGGCAAATAAACCTGTATTTTTTTTCTGTCTCACATGACTTTTTCTCTGCCACCACCATGGGAATATAACACTTAAAAAAAAATCTGGTCTTCTAAGTTTAGCTCAAGTTTCACTTTTTCTCTGAAGTTTTTATAGACTTTTTCTGCTAAAGTGAATGCCTACTCTGATTTTTTAGCAGTTATTGTCACAACATATATTTGATTGCACTGTTTAATACAACATTTTCTGTTGTAAATTTGACAGAATACCAATAAATATTGAGCATCCTTAGAAGGCATTGGTTGAAGTTGTTTAGTCCTTTTTATGAAATACCCACAAGATTATTGGCCTTAACTGCTGGTGATACAGTTAAAAGAAAAAAAAATTGTACAAAGAGTCAATTTCTGGATAGTGTAAATATCAATAAAATACCTGAAATAAGTTTGAAAATCCTGTTAGAGATTGTACTGCAGGTGCCTAACATTTATCAGTCATAATGTCTTAGAGTTGAGAAGGAGACTTGGTGAGTTTCAATGACACTATCAGTGAAATATTACCTCCCACATTAAATGTAGGTTTTCTTGCTCCTCTTCATGGTATATAAGATCTATTTCTGGCTTTTCAGCTCTTTCTCATTTTGCATTTTTGAAAGTAAATATTGTGGAAGAAAAGCCTGAAAGGTATATATTCATATTCACACCAAGAACACAGACAGATGGATATCCGAATCCATATTTCTTACAATTTTTTTAAAATAAAAAACTAATATTGATTAAAGCAAGATATCTGTAGAGCAGATGTCCGTATTTCTCCACCACCAGCTGTTCAGATGAGGTTTCCATGAAGTGTAAAGTCCGAGTACTGCTGTTCTATGTCCTATATAATCTTTTTATTTATTTTTTCAAAACAGTAAAAGAAAAAAATGGGCTTCAGGAAGAGAGTGAGACAAACTGTTGGAATGATACTGCACAAATTTAGTGCTTTTTCTCCAGTCATATATATGCAAAGTCTCTGAGACAGGACTTAGGAGCAAAGAAATTGAATGCATACCAAATATTTCCTTTTCATGTATGAAATATGCAGAACCACTTCCCTTGCTTTATGGTAATTCAATTTTATAGGGTTAGCAAATATTTTTTCCTCCAGACTTTAAGATCAAGAGGACTTTTCAATTTAGAAATAAATATCCTGCCTCTACCAAGG
The DNA here is from genome assembly GCF_963455305.1 of Plecotus auritus. NCBI lineage: Eukaryota > Metazoa > Chordata > Mammalia > Chiroptera > Vespertilionidae > Plecotus > Plecotus auritus. Next base: position 23,319,069 of record NC_137777.1, on the reverse strand, counting down.
GCTTCGCCTTGAGTAACCTTTCTAACTAACTGGGGAGGTTGCTTGCTATGAATGTGTTTGCATGTGAACTTCAAACGGGTTTTATTGACATAAGATGTCAGTCTAACAAGGTCCTAGCATCAAGGGAGGAGAGCAGAAGAGCTGTACTAATTGTGGCCATGAAGAGCATGTAAGTGTTTTCATTAAAAGTCAGTACTCATGCAGATTTTCAATGCACCATCTGGCGCTCTTTGCACTGATATTTGAAATGCAGGAAGCTGATTTAGTTACCAGGTTTCTTCATCAAATTCTCACATATTTATCAACTACTTTTTTTTTTTTTTACCATTTCTGGGTAATGTAATTGAAAGCAGAGTAATATGCTCTCCATATTTCATTAAATTTATTTGGATATATTAAATCCAAATTACAAAATATTGCTGAATTATAGTTTTAGTTTACTATTTAGGAAAATTTAACTTGACCATTCTGTTTAAGTAGGAAATTAAGAACCACTTGGACATGTTGATACTAAATTTATTTACAAAATTTTTGGTATTTGTGTATGTGTGTGGGGGGTTATGGATGTGGGGACAGTTCTTAGTTCTCAGATGTATTATGAAAATTATGAGTTTAGCAGGTATATGTTAGAGCTACAATTACTGCCTAGTGTCATATATAATTAGACATTTTTATTTTATAGCTGAATTTGTTGTTTGCTCTGTTTATTATTGTTTGCTCAAGGTGTGGGCATATATATAGATAGAGACACTATTCACTAACATTTTTTGAATTTACTAGTATGTTTATTTTATCAGTAGATGAGATGGTTTATTTGCACCATCTTCACTCTTTTACCTGTTAAAACTATGTCTTAATTAATGAAAGACTAAGAGATTGGGAAATTTTTAGAAATAATAATTCATTCAATTAATAAGAACATTTTGGAGACTTAATATATGCCTGACACTATTCCTAGTGCTGAGAATTCTTCAGGGGATAAAGTAAGAGGGGCTGATAAATAATGAGTGTTTAAGTCCTTTGCATGCATTTTCTTGTACAATAATCGCAACAGACTCATGATGCAAATGTCATCACTTACCTTTTACAAACAAGAAAACTGATGCTTAGAGAAGTTAAATAATTACCTAAGGTTTCACAGGTAGGAATAGCGAGTCTAGGATTTAAAAGCAGATTTTCCTGGCTTGTCTTTACTGTCCATTTCTGCCCATGCTAACACACATAAAAAGTTAATGGAATTGGCATTTAATATTCTGCTTTTCAGTAAAATTCAGCCAAATGCTATACTTATAAATTCAGTTGCAATCGTGATTATCATCAGTTGTGCTTGTCCCATTTCACTGTCCCATGATCATACTTTTCTCTTTGCGTCTTTGTCCTTGAAGTCACATAATTTATTTAAGTTGGATCCTCACTGCTCCTCTCTTTACTCCTTAGGTCAATCTTGAACTCTGGATCCCTTTTCGGGTTCAGTTAAGACTCACTTATTCCTCCCCTGATTCTTCTCTGTTTTCTTCAAATTTCATTGAGTTTTCTTTCTTTTTGAATTTCTGTAGTACTTACTCTCTGTTGTTTTACTAAATTGACTGCTAAAGTATGTATTATGTTGTCTTGCTTTATTTACTTAATTCTCAATTATACTTCGACCTTTTAAAATAAGTTATTAAATCCCTTTTAGTATTTCCACCAAACAAATAGTCAGACAGACAGACAGGCAGATAATAAATCAGGATGTTAATGCATGTTAGAAGAGAAATTAACCTGAAATTGAGTGGACTAGTATTTAAAAAACAACCTTACTCCAGCAGGTTCAGTGAATAATGTTGTCATACTTGCTTTTCACTGCTGAGAGTAAAATAGGAATGAAGATATTAATTTGTGGAAATGCCACATTTCAAAACAAGGAATGACTGACAACAGATCAGGAAGTCAATAGGAAATCCATGTCAGGGAAAGGGCATTGCAGCGACCACAACTAATCCTATCATCATGCCCAGGAAAGCTCTCAGAAGTCACCCAATCTCCAGCATACATTGGAAATATATTATTGACAAGATTAAGAACTTTCAGAATGTCACCAGAGGCCTGGTCTCCCTAAATGCAATCAATTTGAAATAATTTCAAAATGTGAAAATCCCAGCACACAGTGAAAGTATTTTGCAAGGATTAAGTTTGCCGCTTCAATGACTCGGGCAAATGTTGTGGGTGGTTATCATAAAGTTTGAAAGAAGGAAAGTTGGGAAGAATCTGTCAGTATGCCTCCATCCTGGCTTTGATGACACTGTGCCCTGATTGTGGACACAAGTATTCTTGCCTATAATGGAAGATGACTCATTGGGTAACCATGGCATTATGAAAATATTGTGTAATCCACACTTTATTGAGTATAAAGTGATTAAACAGAAAGTCTCCCAGCTACCGTTGCCTTGGGAAGTTTTAATGATGCGACACAGTACGTGTCAGGGTTGTTGCCCGAATGGAGAATCTGTGCTTCTTTCAGTCTCCAAGCAGGAACTGACTCTTCCCACCAGAGGGTCTTTAGAAGTCCTTCCACACTTAGGTGGGGAGGGGACATCACTGGAGCAGAAGATTACTTTTTTTTCCTGCAGACAGACTAGAAGAAAAATGATAGACACAAAGTTCTCAATTTAGAACAATGCAAGAATTATATATGTATACATAGGTATTACATATGTATTTGAGGGATTAATAAATAATTAATCCCTCAAATACATATGTAATACCTATGTATACATAGGTATTACAAAATCCCTACACTGAATTTTTATGTAAGCAAAGACCAAGTCTTGGTACTATGGACTCTGAAGCAAGAAATGAAAGTCTCAGAAGAGAAAAATAGGGAACACCAAAGCAAGGTCAGACTTTACCATTACAGGGAATATTCTGTGAGCCACACTGGTTCATGCTCACCACGAGCTTGTTATTACTAATTAGACACATTGCTATGTTTCAGACACAGGCTAGATACTTTTCAGTATCAAGGGAACGTAAACAGAAGTTATTCCTCACTCTCATGGCATTTATGGATTAATAGCAAAGACAGATTAAAATAATCATCCAAATGAAATATAACTACAATATATTTTAAATGTTATGAATAAAAAGTACAGGGAGGGGAAATGATTAGAATGTTTACTAAAAGTGACTTAATAAAGCCTGGGGGGTGGAAGAGTAGGGGATTTTCCTAAGAAAGTGTCATTTAAACTGGGATTTGAAGGATGAATGGGCATTAAGTTGGAAATTAAGTTATTGTTAGATAAGAAGATAGAGAGGGGTGAAGAGAGGTGGGCAGACCGTGTGCCCAAACTTGGTGTGAGTGGATCAGTAAGCTAGCTAGAGTGGCTGAGACTAAGAGAGAAGGGGAAGGTGGAGGTAGAAAGCAGACCCTCCTGGACTTTATGGGCCCTCTGTAGTGTATTGGGCTTGATTTTAATGGAGAGTTACTGAAGCTTTTAAGATAAGAGGATGACATTATTTATATTTGAAAATATGTATTTCTATACTATAAACTATAGACTAATGGTGCTGAATAAGTTAGAAAGAAACCAAACCAAAGAAAAACAGCCCTTCCCGATTCCACTCTCAGCTACAGGAAGGGGGAACAGGTACTGTGTTTTTCATGGCACATAGATGTGAGGTTATGTGGTATTCTTCCAGGTACAAGGAAGAGGAGTGAGTTATGAACATGGTGGGAGGTGGAAAGAGTCACACTGAAGAGAGGTTTGCAGAGTTTTCCCTGATAGCTGGGAGGGGATGAGAGTTTCCAAGTCCCGAGATTGGTAGGGGTCTGGCAAAAAACCTCCAGAGAGATGACTGGATCTTGGATCCTAGAGTTCAGAAATGCTGGTCTGTGTGGGTCGTTCATGGTCAATGAGAGCACTGGCCATGGGAACCCTAGGTTAGCATGGCAATGAAGTAGTGCCACTGCCTATATATATATATATATATATATATATATATATATATATATATATATATATATTGATTTCAGAGAGGAAGGGAGAGGGAGAGGGAGATAGAAACATCAATGATGAGAGAGAATCATCGATTGGCTGCTTTCTGCATGCCCCCTACTGGGGATCAAGCCCACAACCTGGGCTTGTGCCCTTGATGGGAATTGAACCCAGGACCCTTCAGTCCACAGGTCAACACTCTATCCACTGAACCAAACCAGCTAGGGCCCAACTGCATTTCTTAAAGGACCCTCTCAGAATAAGCAAGGAGCATGTACTGGTAAGCAGAGCTCTTTCTTAATTTTGCATGACACAAATTGGAAGATAGATTCTCCAAAACTTGGAGACTGAATTTCTACTAGTTAATTATGGAAATGTTGAGCAAGGCTGTTTTAATCCATAGGTTTTCTACATAGTGATTAATGACCAGAACATCTGAAATCACCCCTTTCCTACACATATGTTAGTATCATCATCTTCCACAATTAATGACAAATAGTGACTTTTCTACTTTCTCCTTCTCCCTTCTCAACTTCCTTTAAGTTTTAACTCTCCTCCCAACTTGGAGAGTAACATGTATTTATAAGAAATAGCTTTGTGTTTTTACTGAAAATTCTATTGCATTTTTTTCAACAAACTTACTTATTGCTGTATATCTGTCATGCTATGTTATAAATCTCACCTTTCTGCTCATGTTTCTTAATAACGTGCTGTTTTGAGACCAGTAATATTTTATATCATAACATATTATTTGTTATTTGTATATAGGTGAGCTTTAATTATGTGTGTTTTACTTATGTTTAGAAAATTGATTGAGTGTTTAGTTCACATATATTATAATTTTCTCATGAAAAATAATGGGAAAAGAGCTGCCATTCAGCATTTCTTGTCCCAGAAAAGCAGATTTTTCGGAAACGGATTACCGATATTAAGGGGAAGATGCATATCTTTGGATTTTCCAGTTTCCATAATGGAGGAATCAAGGAAGGGGTTGTACTGTAGAGTTATCACAGATTGGTATGTGTAAATGTGTGGAAGATTTTTGGGGGGATATTAGTTGTCTGGTGTTTTCACACATATAAAGAGAAGCCAAGTAGGCATTTGCTCGTTATGAAAAAACAAACAAACACACACAAAGAAAAAACACTGGGTAATGATCAGAAACCATTGGAATTCCTTTACAGTGAACCAGTTGTATTTAGGTCAGCAGGTAAATCATGAGAGGGAACTCTACACATAAGGTCTAAGGATGCCCACCTCTAAATGCACAGATGAACCTGATTGTTTCACAGAGGTACTATGTAATATTGACTCATTGGAAGCCAGAAATTGAGGACAGATTGCTGCTGCATATAGCAGTGCTTTATAGAATCTTTTAACTCATATCATAAAACTCCTCTGAGATATGAGTTATATTTCATGTGGCCAGAGCAATTGACTCAGGCTCCTTTAAATGTCACTATGTATAGGAGAGAAACATAGCCATACATTTCTATGAACATCCCATATATGTACAAGTGAGATGCAAAGAACATATGTTCAGCTATAAATATGTTCATATAAAGCAGTCTAGTCCTCCTGTGAGTAATCACATGCCAAGACATTTGTGGAAATGCAAATAAAGTGCTTAGAAGTGTTTTTAGCACTTTGTAAGTGCTCAATAAATGTTAACTATAAAGGTAATATTATTGTTATTCTCCTTATGTTTCTACTCCTCTTCCTCCTCCTCTGCTCTTTCTTCTTCCTTTATTCATTGCTTCTCTGATAATGCCATATAGTTACTGATATGTTACTGAGTCCTAGTCACCCACTTTCAAAACCGAAGTCATGATTAATTCCCTTCCCTACCCTCCTAATTTTCCAATTAATTCCCTTCTAAGATCAATTTCACTGCCACACCCTTTAGTTAGTTATGACCTCCATTTCATGCTTACTACTACTGACATTTTATTTATTTATTTACTTATTTATTCTCTGATTAAAAATTAATTTATTTATTGGGGTGACATTGGTTAATAATGTATAGGTGACAGGTGTAAAATTCTATAATGCATCATTGAATATTGTACTGTGTGTTCATCACCCAAAGTTAAGTCTCTTTCCATTACCATTTATCCCCCTTTACCCTCTTTTTTCTCTCCCCATGCCCCCTTTCTTCTGGCTTTCACCAAACTGTTGTCTGTGTCCATGAGTTTTTCTTTTTTCTTTTCCCCTTTGGTTAATCCTTTCACCCTTCTCACCCAGCCCTCAACTCCCTCCCCTCTGACAGCTGTCAATATCTTCTCTGTATCCATGAGTCTATCTCCACTTTGGTAGTTTATTGTGTTCATTAAATTCCACATGTAAAGGATATCATATGCTACTTGTCTTTCTCTGACTGGCTTATTTCACTTAGTATAATACTCTCCAGTTCCATCCATGCTGTCACAAAAGGTAAGATTTCCTTTTTTTTTTTTTTATGGCTGAGTGCTTTCCATTATTTAAATGTACCACAGCTTTTTTATCAACTCATCTACTAATGGGCACTTGGGCTGCTTCCAAATATTGGTTATTGTAAATAACACTGCAATAAATATAGGGGTGCCCTAACCGGTTTGGCTCAGTGGGTAGAGCGTCCGCCTGCAGACTCAAGGGTCCCAGGTTCGATTCCGGTCAAGGGCATGTACCTTGGTTGCGGGCACACACCTGGTGGGGAGTGTGCAGGAGGCAGCTGATGGATGTTTTTCTCTCTCATCGATGTTTCTAACTCTCTATCCCTCTCCCTTCCTCTCTGTAAAAAATCAATAAAATATATTTTAAAAATAAAAAAAATAAACGTAGGGGTTTCTTCAGATATATTCCCAGAACTGTAATTTCTGGGTCATAAAAGAGTTCCATATTTATTTTTGTAGGAAACTCCATACTGCCTTCTGCAAGTGGGTGCACCAGTCTGCCTTTCCACCAATAGTGCATGGGGGTTGAAGGTTCCCTTTTTCCCCATCCTCGCCAGCACTTGTTCCTTGATTTGCTAATGATAGCCTTTGACAAATGTGAGGTGATAGCTCACGGAGGTTTTAACTTTCATTTCTGTGATTATTAGTTATACTGAGCATTTTTTTCATATGTCTATTGACCACCTGTATATCCTCTTTGGAGAAGTATCTGTTTAGATATTTTGCCCATTTTTAGTTGGATTGTTTTATGTTGTTGAGTTTTATAAGTTCCTTATAAATTTTAGATATTAAGCCTTTATCAGATGTATAGGAGAATATATTCTCCCATTCAGTGGGTCGTCTTTTCATTTTGTTGATGGTTTCCTTTGCTGTGAAAAAACTTTTTAGTTTGATGTAGTTCCATTTGTGTATTTTTTCTTTTGTTTCCCTTGCCTGAGAAGCTATATCAGAAAAAATATTGCTACAAGAAATGTCTGAGATGTTACTACCTATGTTTTCTTCTAGGATTTTTAAGGTTGTGGGTCCAACATTTAAGTCTTTAATCCATTTGAGTTTATTCTTTTGTATGTGGAAGAAGGTGTTCTAATTTCATTTTTTGTACGTATCTGTCCAACTTTACCAAAATCACTTACCGAATAGACTGTCTTTACCCCATTGTGTGTTGTTGCCTCCTTTGTCAAATACTAACTGACCATGAAGGCATGGGATTATTTCCAGGCTCTCCATTCTGTTCCATTGATCTGTATGTCTGTTTTTATGCCAGTACCATGCTGTTTTGATTACTGTAGGCTTGTAGTAGTATACTTTGATATCAGCTCTTTGCAAGACAATCTGAGCTTCATGATTCATTCACTGGACAATCCTGCTAGTCTCTCTTTCCACAACATCTTAAGTAACACCAGCTTTTGATTCAAACCTATCTTTCTGGTCCTGTCCCCAATGACTCCCCCATGTTTCCTATGCTTTCTCTTTTTTTTTTCCTTTGAATATTTATTTCCTGTGCTATCTTTGTTTAAAAGATTTGCTCATGTTGGAAAATCCTACCGTCTTTCTCACCTCAATCCTTCATTCCTACACTTATTCTTGTCTCCTACATCAACTTCATGATTATGTTACATAACTTTCAGGAACCATATGAAAAACTTTCGGCTTCATGGAGTCTTCCTTTCCATCCACCTAACATATTCTGTATTTTGACAGAGAAGTGCAATATTTAAAAAAGCAAAGTGTGATATTTTAAAATTAAAATAGTTCATGAGTGACTTTTAAAAACTGGTGTATTTTAATGCTTTTTATTAAAACTAAGTAACACAATAGTGTTTTTGTCCAAAAATTCTATTTAATTAATAAAATAATGCAGGGTACCCAAACCGACTTCGAAATGTCAGGAAATGTTTCAGGAACTCAAGTTTTATTGAACCATGTGAATAGGAATAGGGCAAGTCAAGGGATCAGTGTCAGGCTTCTGGTAAAAGTGACTGCAGACTTCGCAGCTACAGTTTCCATACAGCTCTGTGAGTCAGGCAATGAAATGTGATCTTCTTTAAAGAACTGTCTGAAATTGCATTACCCACAAGTTTGGGAATTTGTTAAATAGGAATGATTTTTGATGCAAAATGCAAAACCTTAGCAGGACCTGAAAAGCCTCTGAAGAAATCAGATCATACCTGGGACAGATATATACTAAACTTTGAGGAAGTATCAAGGACAGTTACAAAATAGTCCCAATGATGTGAGCAAAGCATAGGGAATGGTCAGTAATATTGTGATAACTATGCATGGTGCCAGGTGAGTACTGGAAATATCGATGAGAACACTATGTGAAGTATATGATTGTCTTACCACTGAGCTGTACACCTGAAACCAATACAAAATAAAATTGAAAGAAAAAAAAGAAACATTAAAAAAGAGAGAGAGTTAAGGTGAAACTCATGCGGTACTCAGTTGCACGCATGAGCAGGCCCAGGGTGTATTTCAGAATGGTGTGAAATTGCTTCATGTCTAGGAATATAGTAGAGGTTGCAAAATAATAATATATATATATTTTGGAGAGAACGAAGAAGCAGTTGCATAGTGCATCAGAATATACTGCTTGTGATTAGTTTCCTTGAATCATTACTATTGGAAAATGTTTCCCAAGTACTTATAATGTCTGAAGAACTATCCACACACACACAGACAGATGTGGCCTCCGCCCAGTGGTTTTGCCATCTAAAGAAAACTGGTCACAAAGCAGATGTAAAAACACCGGAAGATGGATGACTTACATGGAGGTGATGCAGTTTGCATATGGTTTCATTTTTCTGTGTTTTTTTTTTTTTTCTTTGAGGCCTCTCCCATTGCTGTATGATTTTAAAAGGATGCCATGTGTGAGGTCACACAATTACATTTTGGTCTTGTTTTCCACTTCATAAAGACTTTAGTATGAGGCTAATGTTATATCAGTATATTACAAATCACTTCATTTGGAGGTTCTAGTTAATAAGAAAAAAATATTTCTCTACACACTTTTCCTTTTCCAGCTTCATTTGTACATGGTCAAAATATCATGTCTGCTAGGAACCTATTATGTCACATCAGAAAGGTAATGGGAATTCTGGCTTTGATGATGGCCACCAGAATATCTTTTCAGATAGTTTTTTTTGGTCATTGTTTTTAAACCTTTCACTGTGTAAATGCACAGTATGGTTTTTCATGCAAAATAACAAGAGAACGACAATTGCTGAGAAGCAGGTAGCCCTTAAAAAAGCTGACCAAGCACTATTTCTTGGAGGGCCTCATCTCTGAGGAATGTGTATCTCCTCTTAGACTGATGGATGATATCGGGAGGTCCTTAGTGTTGTACTGAATGGCATCTCCAGCCTTAAAATTAGGGAAGGGCAGTGGCTTCTTGAAGGTATCTCCTTCCCTACCAGGATAGACTACCAAAAGAAGAGAGAAATATAAATGGGCTCAGACCCCCAGGTTGCTTGGTGACCATTCATTTAATTATTTATTTATAAATCATATATTGATGAACGAACTCTGCTTAGAGATGAGTGTGGTGCTTTCTTGAAGCACTTATCACAGAATTAAGAATTATTAGTTAAGAAATATAAACCTTTGAATACTGTATTTTTAAGTATGCTTATATTATTTTTAAAAAGGCTCTTTCTGAACCCCAGTCATAAAGAAGACAAAGAGATGGGAGGTAAATAAATAAGCTGACATTTCTGATATTCTATTACATACTGAAGTTCCAGAGGATAGGAGTAACATCTGTGCATCAACTAAGATAATGCTTAGTTTTACAGACACCCAGTATTTCCCTATGAATAAATGAATACATTTATTTTGATAGAGATGCTGGTGCCATAGATGCACATCGAAGATTCCTTGGGAACAGGGCATCTGCTAATATGTCAGTTGGTCCATTGAGCGAACCAATTGCCAGCATCTGTTGAGATGGTTGAGACTATTCCAGGACTTGACTTGAGATAAAAATTTTCCCGGACTACCAGGTTTATGCTTCAAAGGATGGGGAGAGAGGTGTTGGGGAAAGATGAGCTGCACCCAGAACTTGAAGAGCAGTAGGTCATTCTAAGGAGTGTGGAACTTTAGAGGATTAATGACATTAGCTTTGCATTTCACAAGGCCACAGTGGAAAAAAGAAACAGTGAGGGACACTAGGATAGGGGTTCTTTGTAACCCAGACAATAAATGTGGAGGAACAGAAATATGCAGAAACTAAATAAATCTGGATTAAATACATTAATTAACCACACAAAAATGAATTTTTATTATCAGGTGTCCCATCTCCTGAAAAGGTTTGGGTAACCACTGCCCCATGATTATATTTTATAAGTATGAAAATTTATTGTAAAAACATGACCACACTCTGATTTTTATATCAGAATACCCGAGACTACTGCTACAGCAACTGATGATAGCTGTCATTTATTGAGCAAGTACTACATGCAAGAGATTATGCTAAGTGCTTTACATGCATTGTATCTTATTGAATGCCCCACACAACTCAATGAAGTATTATTGCTATATTTAAATTAAAGATAAGAAAATTTATTTAGAGAAAATAATCTTCCTATATATCATATCCTAATTTATAAAAAGCCAGGGGCCGTCACAACCGAAACAACCAGATGAACGACCGAACACAGGCTGCATGGGGCAACAAGGCTGGCAGTGGGGAGAGTGAGGGACGACCGTGCGATTGAATAGCAGGCTGCGTGGGACAACCAGGCCAGCAGGGGGGTTAGTGAGGGACAACCAAATGACTGAATAGCAGGCTTCATGGGGAGACCAGGCTGGCGGGGGGGGGGGCAGTTGGGGGTGACCGGGGTGGCGGCGGGGGGGGGGGGGCAGTTAGGAGTAGTCAGGCCAGCAGGCAGAGGTGGTTAGGGGTGATCAGGCTGACGGGGGGGGGGGGCAGTTAGGGGAGATCAGGCAGGCAGGCAGGTGAGCAGTTAGGAGCCAGAGGTCCCGAATTGTGAGAGGCATGTCCAACTGTCGGTTTAGGCCCATTCCCAAGGATCGGGCCTAAACCGGCAGTCAGACATCCCCTGAGGGGTCCCGGATTGGAGAGGGTGCAGGCTGGGCTGAGGGGACCCACCCTCCTGTGCATGAATTTCATGCACCAGGCCTCTAGTCTAGTAAATAACAGTCAGGATGTATCTTTCCACTCTCTGACTCCAGAATCAGAGTCATTGCTACTGGATTGGTTTCCTATTGCTGCTATAACAAATCACCATGAACTTTGTGCATAAAACACACACAAATTAATTTTCTTACAGTTATGGATGTCAGAAGTTCAAAATGAGTTTTATGGGCTAAAATCCAGGTGTCATTAGGGCTGATCCCTTCTATAAGCTGTGATGGGAGATTGTATTTCATTGCCCTTTTTCAGCCTTACAAGCCACCTGCATTCTGCAGTACATGACCCCTTCCTCCAACTAAATTCAGAAGTATAACATCTTTCAATTTCTGTCTGTCTGTGTGTCCATCTCTCATTGACCTCTATTTCCATCAGCACACCTCCTTCCCTGATTCTTAGGTGACTCCCCTGCCTTCCTCCTATAGGAGCCATTGTAATTAGATTGGGCCCAACCAGAGAACCCTAGATAATCTCCCATCTCAGTATCCTTAACTTAATCACACTTACAAAGTCCCGTTTTGCTATGTAATGTAATATATTCATAAGTTCAGAGGTTAAGTTGTGGGCATCTTTGTGGGGGAAATTATTTAGTCTACCACAATGATAAAGTGAGTTTCTTAGCACCTAAATATGAATTTTTATTTTGTTTCTTGTCCTATGTGCTTTTTACATTGATCTACCATGATGCACAAGGCTTTGTTTTGTAGTAATGCTATAAAATCAGGAGTTAGCAAACTTTTTCTGTAAATGGCAAGGTAGCTTTGTGGGCCACATGGTCTCAGCAACAACTATTCAAATATGTCACTGTAGTGTTATGATGGCTATTATAATAAACAAACAAAAGTTAAGTGTTGTGAGCATGTGGAGAACTTGGAAGCCTCACACATTGTTCCTGGGAATTTGAAATGGTGCAGCATCTATGGAAAACAATATAAAGGTTCCTCAAAATATTAAAAATAGAACTATAAGCCTGGCTGGCATGGCTCAGTGTTTGAATGTTGACCTATGATCCAGGAGGTCCTGATTCAATTCCCAGTCACGGCACATGCCTGAGTTGCAGGCTCGATCCCCAGTGGGGGGCATGTAGGAGGCAGCCAACCAATGATTCTCTCTCATCATTGATGTTTCTATCTCTCTCTCCTTCTCATTTCTTCTATGAAATGAATAATAAATAATAAAAAATAACAAAAACTAGAACTATCATATGATCCAGCAATTCCACTTCTGGGAATATGTCTAAAAAATTGAAATTGGGATCTTGAAAAGATGTCTGTACTCCTATGTTCTCAGTAGCTTAATCACAATAACCAAGATATGGAAATAACTCAAGTGTCCATTGAAAGATGAATGGATTTTTAAAAAAGTATATATACACAATGGAATATTATTTAACTTTATAAAAGAAGGAAATCCTGCCATTTACAACAACATGGATGAACCTTGGGGACTTTATGCTAAGTGAAAAAGACAGCCACAGAAGGACAAATACTGCATTATTCCACTTACATGCGGTATCTAAAACAATCAAGCTCATAGAAATAGAGACTATAATAGTGTTTGCCAGGGACTGAGGGGAGGGGGAAAGAATGAGTTGCTCCAGAGGTATAAAGTTTCAGTTGTGCCAGATGCATGAGTTCCAGAAATCTGATGTGCAACATAGTGCCTATGCTTAACAATCTGGTATTGCACACTTCAAAACATATTAAGAAGGTAGATTTAATGTTAAGGGTTCTTAAAACAACCACCACAAAACAAAGGGTAACAAGGAAAGTTTGAGAGATACTGGGTATGTCTGTTATTTTCACTGTGATGATGGCATCATGGATGCTATGTTCAAACTCATCAAATTGTACACGTTAAATATGAGCAATTCTTTATATCCTAATTACCAGTATACCTCAATAAAGCTGTTACAAAATAGGTAATGGCTCAGATTTTACTCAGGGGCTACAGTTTGTAAACTCCTGTTATAAGTCATTAAATAATGTCACAAATTTCTTGACATGCATATTTTTGTATGTTTTTTCATTGTCAAATTCCCACATCTAGAACAGGGTTTGGTACATGGAGGTGATTCATAAATACTTTTTGAATGATCTAAGGAACAAAACCACACTATAGCCAAAAAAAGAAATTCGAAATTCAGTAATGCTTAATTTATAACAATAGCTGTATTCATTTTTAGATTTAAGAATTTTTCTGTAAGGGGGAGGGACTTAAAGAAAGTTTTACTTAGGGTAGGTCTGAGTTTTAAAAATTGCTTTTTATACTATAAGTACAAGTCAAAAGACAGCAAAGATTGAGAGCTTTTATAATTCCTAATTGTAAAAGGTCATTATCTTTGTTGATAAGTTTTTATTTTAAGAGAGGTGCTTTAAAAAGTTTGGATATGTTCAAAGTCAATAATCATCTGAGAGATGCAAATCAAAATGACAATGATGTACTATCTCACACCTGTCAGAATGGCTATCATCAACAAATCAACAAAGGACAAGTGACTGTCTTTTCACTTAGCATAAAGTCCCCAAGGTTCATCCATGTTGTTGTAAATGGCAGGATTCCTTTCTTTTATAAAGTTAAATAATAGTCCATTGTGTATATATACTTTTTAAAAAATCCATTCATCTTTCAATGGACACTTGAGTTATTTCCATATCTTGGTTATTGTGATTAACGATGCGGAGAAAAAGGAACCCTCGTGCACTGCTGGTGGGAATGCAGACTGGTGCAGCCACTGTGGAGAACAGTATGGAGTTTCCTCAGAAAATTAAAAAATGGAACTCCCATTTGACCCAGTAATTCCACTTCTAGGAATATATCCCAAGTTATCAGAAACACCAATCAGAAAGGACATATGCACCTCTATGTTCATAGCAGCACAATTTACCATAGCTAAGATTTGGAAACAGCCCAAGTGCCCATCAGCAGATGCGTGGATTAAAAAACTGTGGTACATCAATTCTCGATTCCAATAATTACAGGCTGTTGTTGTTCCTTGTGATTAAGCCCCTACACAATGGAATATTACGCTGCTATAAAAAAGAAAGAACTCTTACCATTTGCAACAGCATGGATGGACCTGGAGAGCATTATGCTAAGTGAAATAAGCCAGTCGGAGAAAGGTGAATATCACACAGTCTCAGTCATTGTGGAATATAATGAACAACATAAACTTATGAACAAAAATAGATCCAGAGACATAGAAGCATCAAACAGATCGTCAAACCTCAGAGGAAAGTTTGGGGAGGCTCAGAAGGGGGAGGGTGAGAGATCAACCAAAGGACTTGTATGCGTGCATATAAGCATAACCAATGGTCACAGACAGTGTGTGTGTGGGGGGGGAGGGCAGGGCGGTGAGGGCATGTGCTGGGGGCGTGGGGTGGGAACGGCTGGGGATGTCAATGGGGGAAAAAGGAGACATATGTAATACGTTACACAATAAAGAATTTAAATTAGAAAATAATTGTGGGTAAATGGCCTCCTACTACCAGGGAGATACAAATGACAAGCATAGATTGTCTTTCCCCCAGTGCTTTTCCTATCAAGTTTTACCCATGTGTAAATATCCTATAAATTATTTCTCTTCACCAATCTTTTTTAAAAAAAACAAACAATGATGAGAAAATTGACCCCAAAATGATTTCCTAGGGTTTAATTTTTTGCTGCTCAGCCCCAACAAAAAGCAAAAAGTAAACTATTTTAATTGATTTTTTTAGGGAGAGAGAGCGGGAGCGGGTGGGGGGGAGAGACATCAATTTGAGAGAGAAATACTGATTGGTTGCCTGCCTCCTGTAAGCACCCGACCAGGACCAAACTGCAACCCAGGCATGCGCCTTAGCAGGTAATCAAACCTGCAACCTTTCTGTGCAGGGACGGTCAACCAACTGAGCCACACTGGCCAGGGAAAATATAAACTATTTTAAACCTGAAACCTAAATACATATTTAAATGAAATTGTAGTAAGTTTTCTACATGAATTACATTATTTCACTAAGTGGTAATTTTAGTACTTCTATTCATCTCCTTCCTCTACCTAAAAGGGGGAAAAATACTTTCCTCAAAGCAAAGAACATTTAAGAAAGAGACATGAAGTAAATTTTTTGTTTATCTGAAAGTTTTTAAGTATAATTTTTTATTAACATAAATGGATTACAACATAGTTTACATTTATAACCATCTGAGATTTTGCCTTCTCAGCTCCAATCACATGTACTAGAAAAAAATTTGAGTCTTAGCTTATTCTATTGTTTATTGTGAAGTAGTTTAATGGTATTACTGTGTAATAGGTAGCTCTACACACTGTTACAGGGCATTATTAAAACCCTATCAAATCAAGGTCATGTCTTAGAATCCTGGCCTTACCAGCTGGCCATAAATGTGGGTTTAGAAATGGGCTAATTAAATTACACCATTCAAATAATAATACCGATGAAATAGATATTTACACAGTGCTTGTCCAAAAGAGTCTGCCATGGTTGGTTTCCAGGGAAAAGAAAGATCTAATCAAGTATGTATATTTTTCAAAGTATATATATGTTAATTTGAAAGCTGAGTAAGTCGCAGAAGTGTTTCAGGATCAATGACTAAAAAGAGAGTACAAAAAGCGTGGTCCTTGGCAAAGTAGACTTGAGAATCATTAATCATCTTAAAGTAAATGTTTCTCTAACTGAATCTCTGCCAAAAACCTTGACAGAATGCAGAATCCCAGAAGATCCAAACCTGCTGATGACAACAATGTTTGCTATAGTGTGCAATATTACAAAAGATCCTTTCAGTGCTTGAGATCTTGAAAAGATGCCTGTATCTAGGATCTCTGATAAAGCTTACAACTGGTACGAGTGAGACTCAGATTTTAATATATAAAACCTATTACATGCACCCGTTTCATCCTTCATGCTGTATTGGAAGGGAAGACTCAGTCAAACCAACCGGGGCCAAGTCTAGAAGCCGTCTTGCCAATGATGATGTGGCTTCCTTTCCATTGCCTCCAGTGGATTCTCATGTCGTCTGATTTATAGAGAAGCCAAAAATTATTGGAGGCTCAGATAATTTTTAAACCACACCTTGCTTTTTTAATCAGTAGAACTTGATAGAAGTAAATGCTGTGAACTACTTCATGCTCATATTGCCTCATTTATAATGTGCTGTCACATACAATTATCTGCTCACACTTTACCAGTAAGAATCTTTGCTTGCTCCTTCATCCATCAGGAGAAAGCCACTCCAAGTAGAAATTTCTTGGCTGCCTTACAGGTCACTACCTATTTTGATCAAGAAAGTGGAGACAAAGCCTTTCAAGTAATGAAGGTTTCCATAAAAAGCCTTTTTAACTTGACATGTTATGATTAAGCTTTTAATATGCAGTCTTATAAAGATCAAACATTTAGATAACAGATTCTAAAAAAAATAGAGATGAACAGAAAGAAATGTGTATATTACATAATAATTACTTATAGAATTTCCAAAGTACTGATTTTTCTGCTGGAGACTCAATTCCCATGATCCTGCCCAGAAGAACACACACACACACACACACACACACACAAAAAAAAAAAAAAAAAACACAAATAAACAAACAACATATATATATTTTTTCTTTCTATCTCTGTATCTTATTTTGCTAGAAATAAGCCTGGCTGGGTAATATTCTGGCAAAATTACAACTCTCTAGGTTTAGACATCTCTCTCAGTAATACATCCTGGATGCACTCTTTGACTTTGGATGTTATATGGAGTCCAAACAGATTAGTAGAAAATGACTAAACTAAATGATAGTAAGTGAGCTATGCATAATTTACTCAAAGTTAACTAAAGTAGAATTTTTAAGAAAATTAAACTCATGCAAAACATAGAGTGAAGTTGTTATGTTTTATCCTCATCATGAAATTGGTAAAAACCTTTAGTTATGAGACTTGAAGGATTTCTAGTAGGTCTGGTTTTAGTGTCTCCAGTTTCTCTTCTTTGATAATTAGCAGTGTTTTGATATTCTTCAGTTCATTCCATTCCATTCTTGTACCACCACAGTTTAGCTGAGTTATTGCATCTTTGAATAAGACCCTTTATTATTATTTGAGGGCCACCCTTGGTTCTCTACCTTTACTTGCAAAAAATTCTCTTCAAGTACAGAGGTGATTTTTTAAAATTCAGTTTTCAGTTGTACTTTGATTCCCTGAAAAGCACACTGCAAAATTCTTGCCAGTATATACTTATTACAGAATAATAGTATCACTATTTCTGAGACCCTGGGGTAGGTTCATGAATTTAATTTTTGGTCAGGTTTGTTTTCACAAAGTGTCCTGTTCCACTTTGAATCAGACTTAGATTCAAACTCAATTTAAGCATTTTGTTGAGAATACGTTGCACGTCTTGTTCTGTTTCCAGGGATATAGCGGGTTAGGTTATGCAGACCAATCCTCCCATTGAAACCAGCAACAGATGCTGGATAAAATATTTTACAACTACCTTTCAAAAACCATCAAAAAGCTGACAAGGTAGTAAGGCATTACCAAGCCAAAATCTAAGGAAAACCTGGAACCCAAGAGGTGAGGGAGTACTGGGGCTGTTTTTACCCTGAAGGCAATTACTAACCAAGGCTAATTTACACTTTAGTTTTCATGGCTTAAACATGAGGGAATAGAAGTTGAAGCCTACAGTCTACCAACCACCCAAGGCAAGAAATCTGAGAAGAGATTTTTCTTACATTAAGCTGGGACTTCACAGAGCTTCAGCATTAGAGGAATGGCAAATCAGACAGATTTACCTTTGAAGATAGATGCCAGAGGGGAAGGGGGTTGGGGAACTGGAAGAAAAAGGTGAAGGGATTAAGAAGTACAAATTGATAGTTACTGAATAGTTAGAGGGATGTCAAGTACAGCATAGGGAATATAGTCAATAATAATGTGATGACTATATATAGGGCCAGGTCGGTACTTGAAATATCAGGGGGGCCACTCTATAAAGTATGTTTGTTTAACCACTATGCTTTACACCTGAAACTAATATAAAATAATATTGAATGTAAACTGTAATTGAAAAAAAATAATGCTAAAATTAAAAAAGAAAAAATGTGTACTAAATCTGCCCTCCATCTTTTGAACATCCGGGAAAGTTTCCTTAGAGTTGTGTAGAACAGAGGTGGGAGGAAGCCCTAAGAATTTGTAATCATAGCCAACTTGACTAACAAAGTTGCAGCCCAAATTAATATAATGTGGTAGTTGTAAAATAATCTATAGATTGTGAATGTATTTCAAAGTGAACATAGACTGGAAGTCCCCCTAGGTGCCTGCAAGAAACCAATCCTTAGAGGAAGGATCCCATTTTTAATCTTCAAAATATCCATCTAGGTAATTTTTCAGACCACGAATAGCACACTTAATCAGCAGAAACAATAGATAACGGAAACATACCCACAAAGATTATAGATATTAGATTTTTTAGAGAGAGTATAAAATATACTTTTTGTGTTTAAAAAATGAGAAGATAAACTTTAAAATAGTATATGTGGAAAAATACAAATAAGGCCAAAAGATTTCTTTTTGAAAAACAGAGAACTTCTGAAAAAATAAAAATACAACCTCAGTGGATAATTTTAAAAGATTAAACATAGTTGAAGAGAGAAGAGGAACCAAGAGATTAGTTAAAGGAAATGATAAGTTAGCAAAGAGACATTTAAACATGAAAAACATGTAGGACAGGTTAAGAGACAAGGACATTTAAATGATAAGTTCTAAGATATGATTAGTTGGTGTTTCAGGAGAAGGTGGAAAGAATAGGGAAGAAGCAATACATAAAAATAATTCATAAAATATTTATCATACTGTCTGAACTGAGAAACAGATTTAAGATTCCTAGTGTATCCCCCAAAGGACTAGAAATAATAATATTTCAATCTGACACACATTAGAATGAAATTTCAGCATACTAAAAACAAAGTAAACAGTCTTAAAAGTTAACCTGAGCAAAAAGTCCAGATCACTTTCAAAGAGTAATGTGTGGATTAATACTCCACTTCTTAAGGAATGCATAGCATGCAGGATGTGTAGTTTCATTTGCCTCCTATGTCAGAAGAGCAATATTTAGCATTATTGATTACTGCTTGCTCCCATTACCAAACCCCAACACCCTGTAATTCACACCAACTTCTCCTTTTATAATCAGATATTTGGAAAATAGTTCATACAAAGTAAATGATAAATAATACACTTGATTTTTTAAAATCTATAATAATAAAAGGGTAATATTCTAATTAGACTGGACATCATTCTGGATGTCCTTCCTGACGAAGCTGGGGCCCAGGTGCCTGTGGGTGGCCCGAGGAAAGCCAGTCTGGGTCCCGGGTGCCAGCAGGCAGCCAAAAGAGGGAAGCCCAGGTCCCGGGTTCCAGAGGGAAGCCGGTGCTGGCAGCTGGGGGAAGGAAGGCCTAATCTTACATGAATTTTTGTGCAACGGGCCTCTAGTTTATAATAATTTTCTAAATATATCCAGGCACAAATATTTGGTATGCATTATCATTTATGTAGACACAGTCTCAATTACTAAGATATGGTCTATATATTTAATGAAGACACTAGGTGTGTGTGTGTGTGTGTGTGTGTGTGTGTGTGTTACAATGTATTCCAGAACAGAGGGAAGGAAGACATTTGAAATAGCAGATTTTTCATGCTTTCTGAATTAGTATGTGTGTGTAGAAATAAAAAGAATCAGGAGAGAAACCAAGATGGCAGCATAGGTAAACACCTAAACTGCTGCCTTGCATAACAATTTCAAAACTACAACTAAAAGACAAAACGGACATTTTCCAGAACCACAGGGAGGCTGGCTGAGTGGAAATTCTACAACTAGAAGGAAAGAGAAAAGCACTCTGAGACTCCCAGGAGCTGCAGGAGGCAGAGGTACTGAGACACGTGTGCGGAGAGGACTGGCAGCTGAGTGCGCGGCTGGCTTTCTCAAGTGGGAAGGAGACAAAAGCTCCCGACTTTGCTGAACTCCAGTTCCGGGCGAGACTCCTGGGACCCAGGCTCATACGGGGTGAAACTGGACTGTCAGGAAAGAGAAAAGCACACTGAGACTCAGAGGAACTGCGAAAGGCAGAGATACTGAGGCGTGCGCATGGAGAGGACCGGCAACTGAGTATGCGGCTGTCTTTCTCAAGTGGGAGAGAGACAAAAGCTCCCGACTGCGCTGAACTCCAGTTCCGGGTGAGATTCTGGGGACCCAGACTCATACAGGGAGAAACTGGACTGTCTGGCAGCGGGTGGAACTCGAGGGCAGCTTTCTCTCAGAGGTGCTTGCAGTGATTATCACGGGACACTGAGACACAGGGGCCTATTAGGGCAGGGCTGACGGGAAACCAATGCTGTCTGCTCCACCCTGAGACTCCGCCCCATCCAAGCTGAGCACAGAGGCTTTTGCAAGTCTTCTCTCATAAGGGTGTCTCCAGCACAGAAGTTCTCCCAGCGTAGACACAGCTGATCCTCACAGCCATTTGGCCTGGAGGTCAATTCCTTCCAGTGATACCAACAACAATCAAGGCTTAACTACAAGACTGTGCACCCAGCCCACAAAGGGGTGCACCAAGTGTGTCCACCTCAGGTAACTGGGGAGGCTGAGACACTGGGCCGTATAGGACACCTAGCACAAAAAGCCTCTCTATCAACTCAGGGAAGCAGCCAAAATGCGGAGACAAAGAAACAGATCACAAATGAAAGAAATGGAGGAAAGAAAACGACTGGATATAGACTTCAAAACCATGGTTATAAGGTTTTTCAAGAATTTTCTAGAAAAGGCCAATAAATTTAGTGAGACCCTCAAGGATATGAAAAAGGACCAACTAGAAATTAAGCATACACTGACTGAAATAAAAAAACATTATACAGAGATCTAACAGAAGATTAGAGGATCGCAAGAATCAAGTCGAAGATTTGAAATACAAAGAAGCAAAAAACACCCAACCAGAAAAGCAAAAAGAAAAAAGAATCCAAAAATATGAAGATAGTGTAAGGAGCCTCTGGGACAACTTCAAGTATACCAACATCAGAATTATGGGGGTGCCAGAAGAAGAGAGAGAGCAAGATACTGAAAACCTATTTGAAGAAATAATGACAGAAAACTTTGCCCACCTGGTGAAAGAAATAGACTTACAAGTCCAGGAAGCGCACAGAACCCCAAACAAAAGGAATCCAAAGAGGACCACACCAAGACACATCGTAATTAAAATGCCAAGAGCAAAAGACAAAGAGTCTTAAAAGCAGCAAGAGAAAAACAGTTAGTTACCTACAAGGGAGTACCCATATGGCTGTCAGCTGATTTCTCAACAGAAACTATGCAGGCCAAATGGGAGTGGCAAGAAATATTCAAAGTGATGAATAGCAAGAACCTACAACCAAGATTACTCTACTCAGCAAAGCTATCATTCAGAATTGAAGGGCAGATAAAGAGCTTCACAGATAAGAAAAAGCTAAAGGAGTTCATCACCACCAAACCAGTATTATATGAAATGCTGAAAGGTATTCTTTAAGAAGAGGAAGAAGAAGGAAAAGGTAAAGATAAAAATTATGAACTACAAATACATATCTATCAACAAGTGAATGTAAAAATCAAGTGAATAAAAAATCTGATGAACAGAATAAACTGGTGAATATAATAGAATCAGGTGCATAGAAAGGGAGTGGACTGACAATTCTCAGGGGGAAAGGGGTGTGGGGGGTGCGGAAAGAGACTGGACAAAAATCGTACACCTATTGCCAAAACCGGTTTGGCTCAGTGGATAGAGCATTGGCCTGCGGACTCAAGGGTCCCAGGTTCGATTCCGGTCAAGGGCATGTACCTTGGTTGCGGGCATATCCCCAGTAGGGGGCGTGCAGGAGGCAGCTGATCGATGTTTCTAACTCTCTATCCCTCTCCCTTCCTCTCTTCCTCTCTGTAAAAAATCAATAAAATATATTAAAAAAAAATCGTACACCTATGGATGAGGACAGTGCAGGGGGGGAGGTGGTAAGGGCAGAGGGTGGGGTGGGAACTGGGTGGAAGAGAGCTATGGGGGAAAAATAGGAACAATTGTAATAATCTGACCAATAAAGATTTATTGAATTAAAAAAAGAAAATATTTAGCACTGATAATCATCATCTCTGTCACTTTTAAAAGATTCATCCAAAGCTGGGGGGTAGGGGAGCTGAGGGAGGAGGAGAGAGAAGGGTATCTGAAATATAGTATAATGAGAACAATTGCTGAATTGTGGGTATTCATTGGGTACTCTTCTTGCATTTTTTTTGTAAGTTTAAAAATTTTCAATATTAAAAAAATACTGGGGGGAGAGAAATAAAAAGAATCAATGTTTATATTGTGCATTATACAGAGCTGCTTCATATTAGACTCATTTCATCTTTACATTTTTTTAAGATTATCAAGGATCTTATTGCAAGTTCTGTTTTGGTCAAGCAAATAGATATTCAGAGAGATTGTGTGATTTGCCCAAAGTAATACTGCTTCAAATAGAGTGCTCATTTTGACTTGGCTGTATAGAGACTGGTTACATAGATATTGGGGAAAGAACAATTGGTTCTATCAAAAGATTACAGTCAATGTGTGGGACCTTCTACATGCCAAGCCTCGTAGTCCCTGGAGATACAGAGATAAGTAAGTTTTTCTTAGTCATGTGGGGGCCTCAGGGCCAGTCAGCAGTGGAGATATCACAGTGAAGCTGTGCTAGCCATTAGGACAGGGATTAAGTAGAAGTTGCTGCACACCTGTTGGAATGGCTAACATACAAACACTAACAATACCTAAGGCTGATGCAGATGTAAAGCAGTGGAAACTCTCATTCACTGATGGAGGTACAGCCATTTTGGAAGAAAGTTTGGAGGTTTTTTTACAAAGCTAAATATAGTCTCACCACATAATCCAGCAATTATGCTCCTAGGTATTTATCCAAATGAATTGAAAACTTATATCCATCCAAAACCTGCACAGTGAAGATGTGGAGAAAAGGGAACCCTCATACACTCTTGGTGGGAATGCAGACTGATGCAGCCACTATGAAAAACAGTATGGAGTTCCCTTAAGAAATTAAAAATGGAACTGCCATTTAACCCAGTAATCAACTTATAGGAATACTAGAGGCCTAGTGCAAAAATTCGTGCACGGGGGCGGGGAGTGTCCCTCAGCCCAGCCTGTACCCTCTTCAATATGGGACCCCTCGAGGGATGTCCGGCTGCCCGTTTAGACCCACTGGGATTGGGCCTAAACGGGCAGTCGGACATCCCTCTCACAATACAGGACTGCTGGCTCCCAACTGCTCACCTATCTGCCTTCCTGATTAACCCTAACCGCTTCTGCCTGCCAACCTGATCACCCCCTAACCACTCCCCTGCCAGCCTGATTGATGCCTAACTGCTCCCCTGCCAGCCTGTTTGCCCCTAACTGCCTTCCCCTACAGGCCTGGTCACCCCTAACTGCCCTCCCCTACAGGCCTGGCCACCCCTAACTGCCCTCCCTTGCAGGCCTGGTACCCCCCAACTGCTCTCCCGTGCAGGCCTGGGTCCCCCCCAACTGCCCTTCCCTGCAGACCCAGTCGCTCCCAACTTCCCTCCTCTGCAGGCTGGGTCACCCCTAACTGCCCTCCCCAGCAGGCTTGATTGCCCCCAACTGCCCTCCCTTGCAGGCCTGGTCCCTCCTAACTGCCCTCCCCTGCTGGCCTGATTGCCCACAACTGCCCTCCCTTGCAGGCCTGGTTCCTCCCAACTGCCCTCCCCTGCTGGCCATCTTGTGGTGGCCATCTTGTGTCCACATGGGAGAAGGATCTTTGACCACATGGGGGCAGCCATCTTGTGTGTTGGAGTGATGGTCAATCTGCATATTACTCTTTTATTAGATAGGATAGAGGCCTGGTGCATGGGTGGGTGCCAGCTGGTTTGCCCTGAAGGGTGTCCTGGATCAGGGTGGGGGTTCCCTTGGGGTGTGGGGCGGCCTGGACGAGGGGCCTGTGGTGGTTTGCAGGGCAGCCATGCCCCCCGGCGACCCAAGCAGAGGCCCTGGGATCTGGGATTTATTTATCTTCTACAATTGAAACTTTGTAGCCTGGAGTGGAGCCAAGCCTCCTGCTCACTCTGTGGTGGCAGTCATTTCTGTTGGGGTTTATGTATCTTCTATAATTGAAACTTTGTAGCCTTAAGCGGAGGCCAAAGCTGGCCAGGGCTGCAGAAGCTTGGCTTCCTCCATCGCCGGGGGCAACCCTAGCCTCCTGCTCTTTCCAGCTCCATAACTGCCGCCATTTCTGTTGGGCTTTATTTATCTTCTATAATTGAAACTTTGTAGCAGTGAGTGGAGGCCTGGGCCAGCAAGGGCAGGTGGAAAGCTTGGCTTCTTCCATTGCCAGGGAAACCCAAGCCTCCCTCCTGCTCTCTGTGGCTGCAGCCATCTTCGTTGGGTTTATTTGCATATTCCCTCCTGATTGGCTGGTGGGCATGACTGGTGGGCGTGGCTTTTGGGTGTAGTGGAGGTATGATCAATTTGCATATTACTCTTTTGTTAGATAGGATATCCTAAGAAACCCAAAATACCAATCAGAAAGAATATATGCACCCCCTATATTCATAGCAGCATTATTTAAAATAGCTAAGATCTGGAAACAGCCCAAGTGCCAATCCATAGATGAGTGGATAAAATATATGTGGTATATTTACACAATAGAATACTATGCAGCTTTAAAAAAATCTCTTAACAGCATAGAGGGACCTGGAAAAGTGTTGTGCTAAGTGAAATAAGCCAGTCAAAGAAAGATAAGTATCACATGCTCTCACTTATAATGTGGAATCTAATAAACGAAACAAACTGACAAATAAAATAGATTCAGAAACATGGAAGCATGGAACAGACTGACAAATCTCAGAGGGATGGGAGGAGAGGAAGGGGTGGGAAGAGATTAACCAAACAACTTATATAGATATATGTATAACCCATGGACATAGACAATAGTGCAGTGAAGGTCTGGTGGGGGTGGGGAGGAAGGGTTCAGTGGGGGAAGGGGAGGGGACATCTGAAATACTTTCAACAATAAAGATAATTTTTTAAAAAATAACTTGCAAGCCCTAACCGGTTTGGCTCAGTGGATAGAGTTTCTCTCGCATCGATGTTTCTGGCTCTCTATCCCTCTCCCTTCCTCTCTGTAAAAAATCAATAAAATATATTTAAAAAAAATTTAAAAAAAAAATAACTTGCACAAGAATGTTTATAGCAGCTTTATTCATAAGTGCCTCAAAGGAAGTAACCCAGTGAACTCCAGTGGGTGAATGGATAAGCAAACTGTGGTACATCCATGCAATGTAATATATTTATTCAGTGATAAAAAGAAAATGAGCATCAAGGCACAAAAAGACATAGAAGAACATTAAATGTAAATTGCTTAATGAAAGGAGGCAGTTAGCAAAGGCTATAGTGTATGATTCCAGTTATATGACACTCTGGAAAAGGCAAACTATAGAGATAGTAAGCAGATAAGTGGTTGAGGGGATGAGTGGAACATAGGAGATTTTTAGGGCAGTGAAGCTATTCTGTATGATACCATAATGGTGGATACATAATATTATGCATTGGTCAAAATCCATAGAAAGAGTGAACCCTAATGTAAACTATGGATGTTAGTTAATAACACTGAATTGATATTGGATCATCAATCATAACAAATGTGTGACAATAATAAAATATGTCAATAATGAGGAAGGCCATGCGGGGGCTACAGGAGATGGGGTATACCAGAAATTCTCTGTACATTATCCTATTTTCCTGTAAATCTAAAACTGCTCTGAGAACTAATATCTCTTAATAATAATAATTTTTAAAAAGGTCATAGGCAAGTTCATAGGCAAACAGGAGAGAGTGGTAGGGGTCAGAATTAAGGGTGGGGTTCCATTAATTAGGAGTTCTGTGGATATTTCAGAGTACCTCTTTTTTTAAAATATATTTTATTGATTTTTTACAGAGAGGAAGGGAGAGGGATAGAGAGAAACATCGATGAGAAAGAAACATCAATCAGCTGCCTCCTGCACACCTCCTACTGGGGATGTGCACGCAACTAAGGTACATGCCCTTGACCAGAATCGAACCTGGGACCTTTCAGTCCGCAGGCTGATGCTCTATCCACTGAGCCAAACCGGTTAGGGCCTCTTTTGTCTCGCCAGAGTTTTCAGTGCAATCACCTTAAGTAAGGTCATCTGTTCTACACACTTTAGGGACACTGGTGAATCTCTGGCATTAAGACATGCAGGTCAGAACTAAATTTTTATCATCTGACTTCAAATCCAGAACCCAGGCCTCTACTGCAAGTTGCTGATATTATTACCACAAATTTCAGGGTAAATGTGAAAAAGGAGGAAAGTTCTGGAAAAATAGTAAAAGGCAAAATTATTCTAGAGGAGATGCTCAAAAAATGAATATGGTATTCAGAACAAGCTTCGCTTTATTTGGCCTGCCCATTGCTCCTTTTAAGAAAGGATGTTTTTAAAAAAAAGATTCTGCAAATAAATTTATATTGGTGGCTGTCAGACTCTTGGCTCCTTGAGGATTTTATCCTCGGAAACAATGGGGGACCGAAGGTTTTCTGGAGTGTGATTTTCCTAGCTGAGTGTTCACTAGATCAGTGTTTTGAGTCAACTCCAGTAGATGGAGTGAGAGAGTAGCAAGCGGCATCCTTTGCAGGGTGCGTTTTGAAATAAAGCAGCCGTATTTTCAACAGCTCCGAGTCTTTGTGATTTCTGGCAAGACACTTAGCAGAGGAGGAGAGCAGACAGTTTTATAGCCTCTGTCACTCTTCTTGGCAGAGCCAAAGGACCCTCTGGTCTATTGGACTTGAGGATTCCTTTCCTCTAGAAATATTTTATGGTAGCCAAGCGATTGCAAGTTCCAAGACCCTTAAAAACGACTCCTCTGCATCACTCGGATGGTCCTGTGTGCTAGGGGCCTTTCCAGCTCGGTGACTGATGGCAGGCGGTTACACTGAACTCTGTAGAGCTCTTGTGCTTTTGCCAGAGGAAGAAGCTACTAGAGCTTTTTGATTTTTTGTAGAGGCTACCAAAACAAACAAAAAACCATGACTCACATCGAGACAGTGAAACAATATTTTTATTCATAACTATAAGTGCAACATTTACTGACAGCGCATTTTAGAGTTTATTTTACTCTTTTTTTTAATTAACCACTTTCTGAACTGAGCCAGAACAACATAGAGGAGAATTGTGTAATTAGAATTTAAGAAAATGTCTAAGTGAATAGGTTATAGATCGAGACCAGTTATCTATACAGTGATGGGATTACAACGCACAGGAAAACTGTTCCACCCCACCCCCAGTACATTATACAAGAAAGTTCAACAGCTTCACTGAATTTTCTCTGGGAACCAAGAATCATAGAACTGCAAAAAAAAATAAACATTGAGTTTGCAATATGGTACCATGTATACATGTATGTAGTCAATGTTTTTGTGGATGATATCTGATTTTATAGTGTCAAGACAGATAACTCTGATTTCTCATTGAGTAAGTTATTCACGTTTCCTATCTGCCAAGTCATACTTCTTGTTTACAAGGCAGCTTTTTGCTCTGTCTTTCCTCTTACTGTAGCTTCCAGCTTATAAGGGCAACTTCTGATTAATAAGATATGCATTATTTTAGTTTCTTTCTATGGCCTGTGAATAAAGTTATTGCCCCACAGTCACTTGGTCACATGAATAAAATAAGTATATGAATGGATAAGTGAATAAGTACTGAGTGTCTATTACATGCCTGGCATGGAGGGATATTTAGTGAAAAGAACATGGTCCCTATCTTCTAGAGCAGGGGTCCTCAAACTTTTTAAACAGGGGGCCAGGTCACTGTCCCTCAGACCGTTGGAGGGCCGGACTATAGTTTAAAAAAAAAAACTATGAACAAATTCCTATGTGCACTGCGGGCCCGGGACGAGTCGGCTGCTAAGCAGGACAGGCAGTGGCACCCGGCGGGCAGGATAAATGTCCTCGGCAGGCCGCATGTGGCCCGCGGGCCGTAGTTTGAGGACCCCTGTTAGAGGCTCCTGATCAATAATAAGACAAACCCATGTGAATGAATTACATTCATATAAACATTGCTATAATCAAGGTGTGAATGAGGCATCATGGGAGCAGAGGAAAAAAACACTTATCCGTGTTTGAGGATATAAAGAAAGGTATTTCATTGGAAGTGATATTTGGGCTGAATGTTAAAGGATTAGCAAAAGTGCACAAGGCCAAAATCAAGGTATGAGCCAGACTGCATTCTCACTTGAGGTCAGGGTCCCCTTCTGAGGTCGTTTAGATTGTTGGCAGAATTTTATTTCTTGTAGTTGTAGAACTAAGTCTCTCAACTCCTAGAGGGGCCTGTGGTTTCCTGCCACATGGCTCTCTCCATAACATGGTGGCTTGCTTCTTTCAGGCCAACAGAACAGGGTAGTGTCTGCTGTTGTTTTGAGTATTTGATTTCTTTTAAGAGCTAATCTGATTGAATTGGGCCAATTTAAAATAATCTCCCTTTTGGTTAACTGGGAGTCAACAGATTCAGGATTTAATTAAATTGCAAAATCTTTTTAACTTTAAAATGTAACATGATCATGGGTGTGATATCCCATCATAGTCACAGATCTAAGACTGAAGAGAAAGGGGTCATAAAGGAAATGTGCACCAGGAGGTGGGAATCTAGGGAATCTCAGAATCCTGCCTACCACACATGGCCATGCCACTCTACTCACATCGACATTATCATACTTTATTTCCCCTCATGTAACTACATACATTTGCATATCTGTCCTTTCCATAAAGACAGGGGCAATATTATAGTAATCTTTCACACAAGATCAACAACAGAGTTTTGCAGAAGGAAGTAAGGGTCTCTCCTTCTCTCTCTCATTTTTATATAATTAGTACAGTGCCTTGCATTTACTAGTAATGACTCTCAAGAAATGGTAGTTCTTTAATCCTGTTTTTGCTTATATGAAGCCTTTAAAATATCTATATATTACTGTTATATATAAATATGTAAACCCCAATGCAATCAAATAGATAGTAAAGACAATTTTGTTGTGAAAACAAGACAAAAAATGTATTCTGAAGTCAATTGGGAGTTCCTGATATATAAGGGAAACAATGGATTGTGATGAGGCTGATGGATTGCGAGATGAAAGTATGAAATGAACTACTGACATAGGTAAAGAAAAAGGAGAATGTAAATTTGTATAAAATAAAGATGAATCACCTCAAAGAATATGCATTTTATAGCTGGATTTGGACTTTTGCAGAATAATAACTTCCACAGGCTTCATCTGAGCCTTTTGTTTTCCTCTTTGCTGATTTGTACTAGAACATAAAAACTTATTTTATGAAAAAAATCTAGAAAATGTTTAATAATCATCTAGTGATTTTTTAAGATATAATTTTATTGATTTCATAGAGAAAGGGCCAGGGAGAGAGAGATAGAAACATCAATGATGAGAGAGAATCATTGATTGGCTGCCTCCTGCATGTCCCACACTGGAGATCAAGCCCACAACCTGGGCATGTGCCTTGCCTAGGAATTGAACAGTGACCTCCTGGTTTATAGGTCGATGCTCAACTATGAGGCCCATGCTGGCCAGGCCCAGTTATTTTTATTTTTTAGTCTCCAAATGATATAAAATATTCACTTATGATGTTAGTCTTCCTTCACCTGAAGCACCTCTCATGGACTCCTCTGCTGTGGTTGCCTTAAAAAACACTACTAATTCTCTCCTTATGACATTCCTGCACCCCCTGTCTTTGTTACTAGACCTATACCTAGACTCAAGTCCCAGCAGGCTGCAAAGAATGAGAAACAAAGGATGAACTGCCAGAAAGTGCAGTGCACTATACAATAAACTGCATAACTGCATGTTTTTCCCCCAATTTATAGAAAGAAACCTGGGTATATGTGTGAGAATGGATCTTAAGGGAGTGGGATAATGGGGGAAGGAATGTAAAGTTGAATCTGACCAAATATTAATATGGGCTGTATTAGCCAGTGTTCTCCAGAGAAACGAACTATAAGATCTATCTATCTATCATCTATCATCTGTCTATCTATCTATCATCTATCTATCTATCTATCTATCTATCTATCTATCTATCTATCTATCATCTATCTATCTATCATATATTTATCATCTATGTATGCATCCATCCATCCATTCACCCATCTATCCATCCATACTGGGTCTTAGTAGATACTGAATGCTTAATTATGGGCCATGGAATTATCATGTGAAATGAGTTTCCCATTACGTACTGGGTGTTGTTTGACATGCAAAGCCATAATGTTAGGCACGCACAGCAGCATTCCATTATGAAATGAAGGTGGTATGTATATATGAGGTCATGCTTGAGAGGGCCCTGAAGGAATAAGTAAGTGCATGAGGTACTAGCCCAAATATTCAAGGCCTATCCTCCTGCTACATTGCATTCTATCTCTCAGCTAGCTCCTATCACATGGGAAATTCCCTATGACCAGCTGACTGAGGAAGATAAAACTTAGACCTGGTTTATAGACAATTCTGCATGATATGCAGGCACCACCCGAAAGCCATCAGTTCTATCACTGCATCTCCTTTCTATGATATCCATGAAGGGCAGTAAAGAAGGTAAATCTTCCCAGTGGGCAGCACTTCAGACAATGCATCTGGTTTATTTTGACTGGGAAAAGAATTTGTCAGAATTATAAGTCTATCTTTTTTTTAAGGACACTGACCAATGATTTGGCTGGATGGCCAGGGATTTGGAATAAATATGGTTGGAAAATTCATGACAGGGAAGATTAGGAATGATATCTGAATAGATGAAGATGGTAAAGACATTTGTGTCCTTTGAGCTCATCACAGGGTGACCTCAGCACAGGAGGATTTTAATGATAGGAAGACCCATTTTGTAGATATCAGTCAGCGTCTTTCCCCAGCTGCTCTTGTCATTGCTCATGAGCTAATGAACAAAGTGACCATGATGAATGGAGGTTATGCACACACACAACAATATGGACTCCACTCACTAAGGCTGACCTATCGTCACTGCTGAGTTCCCAACAGAGATCTACACTGAGTCTGCAATATGGTACCATTTCTGAGGGATGACCAGCTAGCTAGCTGATGGCAGGTGGATTACACCAAACTACTTCCATTATGGAAGGGGAAATATAACAGACACTCTGGACGTGAATTTGCCTTCCATGAGCACAATGCTTCTGCCAAAACTACCATCTGTGGACTTACAGAGTGTCGTATTCCCCATCACCGTATTTCACACAACATTGCTTCTGATCAAGGAACTTGCTTCACAGCTAAGGAAGTGTGGCAACGGGCCCTTGCTCATGGAATTCACTGGCCTCAACATGTTCTCCTCCTCTCGCCCATCCTGAAGCTGGCTTATGGGGCAGTGCCCTTCAGATCTTGTATATGCTCTAAATCATTGTCCAATATATGGGGCTGTTTTTCCCTTCGCCAAGATCCACTGGTCCAGGAGTGAAAGAATAAAAATGGGAATGACTCTACTCTCTATTGCTATGAGTGTTCCACCTAGCAAAAATCTTTGCTTCCTGAACCTACAGCCTTAGGCTCTGCTGGTTTGGAAGACTTAGTTTCATTGAGAGAAACGCTTCCACCAGGAAACAAAACAAGTATTGCATTGGCCTGGAAACTGAGACTGCCACTCAGCCACTTTGTAATCTTTATACCTTTGAGTCACCAGGCACAGCAGCGAGTTACAGTACTGGCTGGGATGATTGATATCATTTGCCAAGGAAAAAATTGCTACTACAAAATGGAAGTATGAACAATTATGTCTGGAACACAAGAGATCCCTTAGGATGTATTTCAGTTGTACCATGGCCTGTGATTAAAGCTAATGGAAAACTAAAAGCAACCCAATTTAGGCTGAAGGGCTAATGGTACAGAACCTTTATAAGTGAAGGTTTGGGGTCACCTGGCCGTGCAAAAAAACCATCACCAACTGAGGTGGTTGCTGAGTGCAAAGGGAATAAGGTTGTAAATACCAACCACGACCAAGTGACTAGTTGCAGAAACAAGAACTGCAATAGGCCCTAACCGGTTTGGCTCAGTGGATAGAGTGCCGGCCTGCAGACTGAAAGGTCCCAGGTCCCAGGTTCAATTCTGGTCAAGGACATGTACCTTGGTTGCAGGCACATCCCCAGTAGGGGGTGTGCAGAAGGCAGCTGATCAATATTTCTCTCTCATCTATGTTTCTAACTCTCTATCCCTCTCCCTTCCTCTCTGTAAAAAATCAATAAAATATATTTAAAAAAAAGAACTGCAATAGTTATGAGTATTTGTAGCTTATTTTGCTATATGTTTCCAGATATATTAACCACATATTTTTAAACTTCTTCCCTCTCTTACCTCCTTATATTCCAACATAGGATATATTAATAAGAGTTGATTATGTATCACAGTATTTATGTTATAGAGAATAGCAAAGGAGAAAAGTGAACATCAGAAAAGAACTTTGAATCTGATTCTGGAATTACGTATTAATGTATTTTTAATTGTATGGAGGATAGGTATCTTGTTAGGTGGAAATATGGCTTTGTTATTGTATTAATTTGTTTTAATGAGATATGTATGGGTGCCAAGTTTACAAGGGGCAGTGACTAGTTATTCAATAAAGCACTAATGTTGCTCTGAAGGTATTTTTAGAGGTGCTGAAAGTCCGTAATCAGTTGAGGAGATTATTCCAGATAACCTTGGTTGGCCAATTCAATAGGTTTAAAGGCCATAAAAGCAGGGCCTTAAAACCTGAAACTTCCCTGAGAGGAGAAGAAATTCTGCCTGTGGAAAATACAATAGCTTCAATCAATGCTGAAGTATTCCAGCCTGCCCTTCCAGATGCCCTGCCCTGTGGATTTGCCTAGCTTTCCCCTTAATTGTGTAAGCCACTTTCTTTCAATAACTGTACATATTACTACTGCTGTTGTTACTCTGGTTGAACCTTCCCTGCTACAATAGGCATTAAAGAAATTGGGAAAACAGAATGGTTAAGATAGGAAAGAATTAGATGTTATTTATTAGATGTACAATACAGCTGTTCTACACACAGAAACAATTTTTGAGCTGTAAATATTACTATTAGCTTGAGACAAGACTGGTAAAAGAGGCTAAGAATAAGAGGACAAGAACGATTTTTTATATAGAAAAGACCAAGAAGAACTTAAATAAAAGTAGTGCACTGATTGACATTAGAACAAATTTAGTTCTCTTGGTATGGCTCTCCTCCCTTCCACACAAAGGTACTTTCTCTGACTTCCTCTTCATGAAAATGACTGATTGATACTGAAGTTTTTGTGTTTCCACCAGAACTAATAAGTCAGGATGGACAACTCCTAGGAAGTCTGAAATAAATATGCACGATGCATAATGTTTTTTGGGAAACATTTTTGTTGAAAATTTAACTCTGAGGTTTTGGGAGTTTCATATAATCAATGTGTAAAAATATTTTCTTTCTCTTTCTGAGCCTACCTTGCTAAAGGTAGTGATGGTAATTTCACCTCAACTAAAATTTCTCCCTCTTTTTATTATGACTTCCTATTGGCTAGATTATTGCCTACATTAATGCCATCTGTTTTATTTTTTTTTCCCAGTCCATGTTTCATTAACTCAATCAAGGGTATGCCCAGATTCTTCCTTCACATTTCTTAATAAATTTGTCTTACAAGTAACATTAGTTCCTCCCATATACTAGCAATCGATAGCTCTGTTTTAATTTTCCAAGTCATTGTGAGATTTCTATTCCATTGAAGAGTCTTGTCATTGGTCAGTTGTGTCAAGTTGGAGACATTCTTAGGAACTACCCTATGTTTCCATTTTGAGAACAATAGGAATCCATTTGGTCTCAACCAATATGACTGCTTACTTTTATTGGATTTCCCCATTCTTTCTCTTCTAAACTTTGCTTCTGGGACTGTTTTATTTGGATGAGGGTTTTTTGGTCCATTTTTAGCCCTAAAATTCCCTGCCCAGCTTAAGTGTCACATCTTTTGGGAATTTTTAACTTATCACTTCAACTAGAAGTGGTGTGTGTGTGAATCCCTAGAGTATTGGTAGCAAGTATGTTACAGTTACAGACATCATGGTATTCATCTCCCAAGCTGGGCTATAGCCTCAGAATCCTTACTAGCATAGC
Organism: Plecotus auritus; assembly: GCF_963455305.1. NCBI lineage: Eukaryota > Metazoa > Chordata > Mammalia > Chiroptera > Vespertilionidae > Plecotus > Plecotus auritus. Next base: position 23,284,319 of record NC_137777.1, on the reverse strand, counting down.
ATCTATGAAGCCACTACAATTTCACGGGTTAGCATTGGAAATAAAATATTAATTGTAATACTATCATATTTCTTAGACATGAACTAAACTGTGAATTCCTTGAAGACAAGGCACCAAGTCACCTTCATTTTTATATTTCTTATAATAAACAGCACAATGATTTGAATGTTTTAAATATCTAATTTCATACAACTATCTCCCATTTATTAATAATAATCTGTTTATCAAAATCAGACAATTGGAATGAAAATGCTAACCAAAAATTTGTTTCCTTTTTTTTGTTTGTTTCTCATTATGTTAAATGGGAAATATATAGTGAGTTATTTGTCAGTCATGCCAATTTCTAAAAAACAATAACATTTTAATATATGAGTATCTGTTAAATATTTTTTAAAATTTTCCAGATTATAAAATGTAATTGATATACTTATTAAAAAATAGTTTGTTTGCAGTATCATGGCCTTTTTTAGTGCCAGCAGCATCTAAGATGAATACCCCCTTTGTTGAGCTTTGGCCTGCTTCTCAAAATGTCTATGTGATTTGGACATTCTATCATTTCTATTTGGAAAATTACTTTTCCCCATGCAATTTGCTAAAAAATGTCATGTTGACTTTTAGAGACATAAATGTAATTTTTTTTACATAAACATTGGCTGTGTTAAGAGGCAAGTGTTTCTATAAAATTGAGGCATTAAAAATGAGACAGCCTTCTACCAGAAAAATTTTTAACTGTGTAGATATTCTATGTGGCTTTGCTTCATTTGTATATTAATTCATTTTTTAATTCACTTATTCAATACAGATGTATCGACTAGCTATTACATGTAAAATCTCATGTAAGCTTTCGGCATGCAAAATATAAATATCAATTCCTGAAAAATAACTAATAGTCTAATAAATGGTAAACACATATAGGGAAATAATTGCAATAAAAGTTAACACAATTTCTAGTAGATTTGTGAACTCCTAGTTGGAGAAGTTACTAATATTTTCCATAGTGATTATTGACACCTCACAGAAGAGGTGCTTTGTGATTTACCTTAAAGACATAACAGGAGCATAACAAATAGACGGATATGAACAATTGTGTTGAGTTATAGTTTTAAAATGTTATCTTTGAGCAACTTTAAGAAATGTTTAATGTCCACACACAAAACGTATATAGGTGAAGGGAGAGAGATGTGACTTAGAAGTTAGTTGGGGCTAGAATGAATAGTATATCAAATACTCTGGGAGTTTGGATTTGTTTCTTGGGGGTGAGGACCAAATGACGTAGGTGATGTTGGGAGAGAGCTGATAAGGCCTCGCTTCCGAAAGACAGCTGACAATTTTGCTGATTATGAGTCATAGTAGGAAGGTATTATAGACAACTGTTTTTAAACCTACTAAGCTCTACGTGTGAGTTACAAAATATCAACTGCTGGTAATTCTAAAAAATGTCCCCCAAAATGTATTTCCATGTAATGAAAACATGGGACTTATATACAGCCATGAACAAGGAGAATATTAATATTTTATGAGATGTTGAGGCCCTATGATTATGCCTTAATGTCCCATGAAAATCTTTCATGTTCTGCTCAGACAAGGATCTTTAGAGCTGGGCATCTGGAGCAACTGGAGACACACCTCAGGCTCTTCTCTCAATCCCTTTTCTCCAGGCACCTCTGCTTCCACTGAGAGTCTCCTTCAGATTCTTCAGGGGAACTGACCTTCTGCCCTTGTTCTTCAGTCATGCCTGGATAGTTCTTTACTCCAGAGGTGGTCAAAGATAGGTCAAGCTGGCACCCCCACCAGATCTTTACATGTGATATCATTGAAGTCTAGTTGAAAAGACTTAGAAAGCCAGCCTTGTGCATCCCTTTTCTTGAATTTCTATGAGAGACAAACTTCAGTTGAATAGTGCTCTGTAGGAACACTTTTGACCCCCAAGGAGTTTCATTTAACTCTAAAGCCTCATGCTTCAAAGTGTCAAGTTAAAACTACTGGGGCTTTCTCAGAGCAAAACCAACTCTGAATGTGTATTGACATGGGAAGTGCAAGAGGTTAGCCAATCCAGAGAAAATTAAGTAGCAAATAAACAAAATAATTCTTCACAGCCATATTTAAATGCTCAAGAAGTTCTTCTCTCTTTGCTTTAAAATGTAATCCTATGTTTTCTGGACAAATAGAACAATAATCATACCTCAAAAGCATTTGGGGTGTTTTACAACCACATGACTCTTTTGAATATAAAAACTTCATACTAAGGAATAATATAGCAAAAATATACATATTTATCAAATTGACTCTTATGAATTGATTAGTTTTTAAATGTAAAATGTGATTTTGTTTAAAAGAAAATGTTGTTGAGCAAGTGACTCTTAAGCATTGTAGTTTTGGAATTTTTCAAGTATTAAAGTTGAGAGTAGTGTTTTCATGAATAGGTCCACAAATTTATTCAAAAGAAAATACTAAAAACACTAGTAATTAAGTGAGGAAAAATTTTGCTGAAGATTTTTCTTCTCATCTCTAAGGTGTACTTTATTTGAAAGAACTAAAGTCCTTTTTTTTCTTTCTTTAGATAAAAGACATTAAATATTGAAAAAGTAAGTAAATTGGAGAAAATAAAATTAAATATTTGGTGCCCATTGAATGATCTCAAATTGATTACTAGTATTTTCTACCACTTCAAAATATAAATTAATAACTGCATAGTTTTCTACTGATTGTGCTGTTTCCATTGAAACTATTTATTTTTGATGATGCTGAAATTTGGAGAGAATTATTAGTATTAAAATAACTTGACTTTGTGAAAAATTATGTCAGTTTATTCATTTAAAGACAATTCAGAGTTGAAGATTATATTTGGTTTTATTAAGAGGAAACATGCAAAGCTTTCAATGCTAATTCATGTTTGTATACATTTTTAAAATTTTGCAGTGGTAGGAAAAAAAAAGTCTTCAATTTACTAACTTTCAAAATGGCAATAAATGAGTTCCAAGCCCTTATGGTATGGGGAAATAGATTCTTTCTTACCTTAGATGGGAGCATAAATTGATATAACTGAAATTAAATACAGCTTTGTTTATCTAACTACAACTGTAAATGCATTACCTCTGTCCCAGCAATTTAATTTCTAGGAATTTATCTTACAGATATACTTTCACATGCAGAGAATAATGCATGTATAAGAATAGTTATTGAAGCCCTGAAAAATGTATGTCAATGGGGACTGTTTAAATAAGTTATTATAAACTCATCCAATGAAATGTCATGCAGATACTAAAAAGAATAAGAAAGATTCATATGCCCTGAAATTGTAAAAGCTCTATTTTTATTAAGTGAAAAATTCAAGATATAGAAATGGTTTAGTATCATGCTAATATTTATGTATTAAGAAAGAAATTTATGTATGCAACTGATATGTGTATAGGATATCTGTGGAAGGAGCTAGCTAACCGTCTATCTTAAGGGAGAAAAGCTGGGTAGGAATGGAAAATAAAATTACTTTTAATTATATACACTTTAATATTATAAATTCAAAAAAAATTTAATTAAAAAATAAAAACAATATCTATGGTACCTATTTGTTTATCTTGTTAACTTAGAAGAATCTTCTTAGAAATATTTGTGTTTTGAGGGAAGCTATTAAAGGAAAGCTTAATATTATCAACAATATAGAGCAATATAGAGTAAGTTCTTTTTTCTCCATTATATAGTTCTAATTCAGGCTGCTGTTTCCCCTGTGAATAGGAATGTCAGGTTTAGCTTATTTATTTTAGTGACCTTGGTAACTAATGGAGACCACCTCACAATTATTTTAGTCACGGACGTAGTGTAAAGATGTTTAAATGTATAGTGTAAATGTGTCATGCAGTGATCCTGGTACTTTGAGTGTGGTTTTTGTGGGGTTTGCACATGGAGAGGTATAGCATAGTTTCACAACTGGTGAGAGGCCATTTGGTTTCCTTACATACACTTCTGTAACTGTGAAACTTTATTTCAAAATAAATGTTCAACATTAAAAGAAAATCTCTATACAACTATAGAATAGTAGTTTTCAAATTATACTCTGTTTTGAATGAGCTGTTACCAGATAAATGAGGTTCTACAATAAGTATAGTTATTGCAAGTATTTTTTGAAATATTCAGGAAAGACAGTATTTTTTCAAGACTTGGAAATTGAAACATGTTGGCAGACTATTTAAAACATATTTCTAGAGGATTGAACATTCTCCACATACAATTATGATCCTTTAGCTATTGGCATTGTTTCTTGAATAACCATTTTATTTAGTTTACATTTCTTATCAGAATATATTTGGTTCAAGACAACAATTTGTCAAACATTTGGAACAGAGAAATAGAAGTCCCTTTTTATTGTCTACCTTTTTTTTCAGTCATTTTCCCCCCACAAAATTCTAACAATTTTACACTTGGCACATAACTAGGAGATACAATTTTCTTTTTGATTCTTTACTGCTCTTCACATAGTTAGAGGGAAGGCTAAGTATATTTAGGGTATCTACAGTAAGTCTTAAGTCCAAGAATTTGTGATGTTAACAGGATAAAGGTTTGCCTATCTGTGACTGAGAAAGACAATGGTACATGAATATAAACTTTAATTAGCCCTAGTATATAAGAGTATATCTAGTATCTTACTATAGACAATATTGAGTTAATGGATTATGTTACATAATTAGTCTACATAATTCAATTTTATTTGTGATCTCTTATTTTATTTTATTTTTTATTTTTTTAAATAAATCTTTATTATTCAGATTATTAAAATTGTTCCTATTTTTCCCCCCATAGCTCCCCTTCACCCAATTCCTACCCCACCCTCTGCCCTTACTCCCCCCCCCCACGACTGTCCTCATCCATAGGTGTACGATTTTTGTCCAGTCTCTTTCCGCACCCCCCACACCCCTTTCCCCCCGAGAATTGTCAGTCCACTCCCTTTCTATGCCCCTGATTCTATTATATTCACCAGTTTATTCTGTTCATCGGATTTTTTATTTACTTGATTTTTAGATTCACTTGTTGATAGATATGTATTTGTTGTTCATAATTTTTATCTTTACCTTTTCCTTCTTCTTCCTCTTCTTAAAGAATACCTTTCAGCATTTCATATAATACTGGTTTGGTGGTGATGAACTCCTTTAGCTTTTTCTTATCTGTGAAGCTCTTTATTTGCCCTTCAATTCTGAATGATAGCTTTGCTGGGTAGAGTAATCTTGGTTGTAGGTTCTTGCTATTCATCACTTTGAATATTTCTTGCCACTCCCGTCTGGCCTGCATAGTTTCTGTTGAGAAATCAGCTGACAGTTGTATGGGTACTCCCTTGTAGGTAACTGTTTTTCTCTTGCTGCTTTTAATATTCTCTCTTTGACTTTTGCTCTTGGCATTTTAATTATGATGTATCTTGTGTGGTCCTCTTTGGATTCCTTTTGTTTGGGGTTCTGTGGGCTTCCTGGACTTGTAAGTCTATTTCTTTCACCAGGTGGGCAAAGTTTTCTGTCATTATTTCTTCAAATAGGTTTTCAGTATCTTGCTCTCTCTCTTCTTCTGGCACCCCCATAATTCTGATGTTGGTACACTTGAAGTTGTCCCAGAGGCTCCTTACACTATCTTCATATTTTTGGATTCTTTTTTCTTTTTGCTTTTCTGGTTGGGTGTTTTTTGCTTCTTTGTATTTCAAATCTTTGACTTGATTCTTGCGATCCTCTAGTCTGCTGTTGGATATCTGTATATTATTCTTTATTTCAGTCAGTGTATGCTTAATTTCTAGTTGGTCCTTTTTCTTATCCTCGAGGGTCTCACTAAATTTATTGGCCTTTTCTAGAAAATTCTTGAAAAACCTTATAACCATGGTTTTGAACTCTATATCCAGTCATTTGCTTTCCTCCATTTCTTTCATTTGTGACCTGTTTCTTTGTCTCCATATTTTGGCTGCTTCCCTGAGTTGATAGAGTGGCTTTGTGTGCTAGGTATCCTATATGGACCAGTGGCACAGCCTCCCCAGTTACCTGAGGTGGACACTCTTGGTGTACCCCTTTGTGGGCTATGTGCACAGTCTTGTTGTAGTTAAGCCTTGATTGTTGTTGGTATCACTGGAGAAATTGACCTCCAGGCCAATTGGCTGTGAGGATCAGCTGTGTCTATGCTGGGAGAACTTCTGTGCTAGAGACACCCTTATGAGGCAAGACTTGCTTCAGTGGGGCTTTGGTACTCACTGAGTCTGCCCCCTGAGTGTGTCCCTTATGGATCTGAGGAGTTGTAATCTGCATGGTCCTATTCTGACCCCTGGGTACACTGTCTCTTGGATCTCCAAGGAGGTGCTAATTTAGCCTCTGCCTGAGGCCACCCAGCTGGAGCTACAGAGAGATCTACAGATTCCTCTTCTTTGTTTGGGTTTTGGAGGTGCCCAGATGAGGCCCAGCTGTGAAGCAATGCAAGCTGCTGCGGGGCCTTGGGCCTTCTTTTGGATGTTCTGGGTCTCACTGACTCAGCTGCAGTTTGTTAGGTAAGTTTAGAATTCAAAAGGACCAGGCCATTCATATGTAAAAGCCTCTGTGCTCAGCTTGGATGGGGCGGAGTCTCATGGCAGAGCAAACAGCAATGGCTTCCCGTCAGCCCTGACCTAAGGGGCCCCCGGGTATCAGTGTTCCTCAGTAATCACTGCAAGCACCTCTGAGAGAAAGCCACCCTCGAGTTTCGCCTGTTGCTAGCCAGTCCAGTTTCTCCCCGTATGAGTCTGGGTCCCCAGAGTCTCGCTCGGAAATAGAGTTCAGAGGGGTCGGTAACTTTTGTCTCCCTCCTGCTTGAAAAAGCCAGCTGCGTTCTCAGTTGCCAGCCCTCTCTATGTGCGTGCCTCCATACCTCTGCCTTTACTTCCACAGCTCCTCTGAGTCTCAGTGTGCTTTCCTCTTTCCTTCTAGTTGTAGAATTTCCACTCAGCCAGCCTTCCTGTGGTTCTGGATGATGTCAGTTTTGTCTTTTAGTTGTAGTTTTGAAATTGTTGTGCGAGGCAGCAGTTCAGGTGTTTACCTATGCTGCCATCTTGGTTTCTGTCCGTGATCTCTTATTTTAAATACATTCATAAAACTTTAGGTAGTTAAGGAAGACTTGTATAAAATATGACTATCTCTTCATGTTTCTTCATGTTTCATGCTGTAAGTTGCAATATTTCCTTTGTAATATTTTGTTTCCCTTCAACAGCTTGGGCTCCAGAACGTGACATATCTTTATATTCAAAATAAAGAACAAACTTACATGTCACTATTGTATGTAAGTTGTTTTTTGTTTGCTTGTTTGTTTTCATGGAGGCCATAAGAAAATTGTAAAGGAGAGTTTTTTTTAGAACACTACCCTATATTCCCTTAAATGTTCCCTGTGAAGGAAGGAAGGAAGGAAGGAAGGAAGGAAGGAAGGAAGGAAGGAAGGAAGGAAGGAAGGAAGGAAGAAAGGAAGGAAGGAAGGGAGAGAGAAAGAGAGAGAGAGAGAGAGAAAAGGAGGTAGTGAGTGAGGGAGGGTGGGAGGAAGGGAGGAAGGAAAGGAGGAAGGGGAAATTGAAAGTGCTAATTTTTTGTTCTAGCTGCATAGCTACTGAAAAATAGATAGTTCCACACATTCTGTTGTCCTTCTGATCTACTGCCTCAGTGACAGGCACACTGCTCTACAGAAATTTGTGGTCTATTCCACTACCAGTGACAGCAGCTAGTAAGCTTTAAATGACTCATCCTCTTAATAATAATAATAATAATAATAATAATAATAATACAACAAATTAACATTCAGTGTTCTAGATACCCTGATGCACATTTAAAAAGATATATTTTTTATTGATTTCAGAGAGGAAGGGAGGGGGAGAGAGATAGAAACATCAAAGATGAGAATCATTGATCGGCTGCCTCTTGCAGGCCCCTTTCTGGGAACTGATCCCAGAACCCTGGCATGTGCCCTGATGGAGATTCGAATCGTGATCTCTGCGTTCACAGGTCAACACTCAACCACCAAGCCAAATGGGGTAATCCCGTGGTCGGCAAACTGTGGCTCATAAGCCACATGCAGCTCTTTAGCCCATTGAGTGTGGCTCTTCCACAAAATACCATGGCCTGGGCGAGTCTATTTTGAAGAAGTGGCATTAGAAGAAGTTTAAGTTTAAAAAATTTGGCTCTCAAAAGAAATTTCAATTGTTGTACTGTTGATATTTGGCTCTGTTGACTAATGAGTTTGCTGACCACTGGGCTAGGCACACATTTTTACTAGATTAGATATTATTTTAGTCATAATTCAGTTGTGTGCTTACTAGTTTATGAGTTAATTTTGTCTTCATTTTTTAAGTGAACTTAATTTGTTTATGGAAGTCCCATTTTTAGAGATTGTGTAACATGCTTAATCTAGAAACTTCTTGATAAATAAGTCACTTCTGATTTATAAACAATAATTTTCTTCCTGAGTCTGACATACCTGTTATTGTTTGGTTATCCCTCTGCTATGGTAGTTCTTGCTCTGTCTGATTTTGGGGCTTTGAGATTGACATCACCGCTACCTTCCCTAGTCCCTTGTGGTCTCTGGCCCTGTAGTCGATCATCCTGCCTCAACTTCTGGCCAAAGTCTATTCAGTCTAAAGAAGATTTTGAATGTGTTTCTTCCTCCCCTTGACCCTTGGGAGTTGTGTCCTCTCATTTGCTCTCTCTACCACTCTTAGTCCTGTTGGACTTTGTAAGGTGTGTTCTTAAGCTTCATCCTAGGAAACAACTCTCTCAGCCATTTCTAATCTCTCTCCAGGTGTGTCTTAAATTCTGGCACCTCTCTGAATGAAAAATTTAGAGGAGCTTGAAATTTTCCTTGGATATTTCATGTAAAATAAGATGGGTATTTATATCTCACTAGAGGCCTGGTGGACGACATTCATGCACTGGGGGTGTGTGGTCCCTCAGCCTGCGCCCTCTCCCAGTCCAGGACCCCTCAGGGGATGTCTGCCTGCCGGCTTAGACCTGCAGTCCTTGGAGCTGCCGTAGAGGCTGGAGAGGCTCCCGCCACCACCACTGTGCTCGCCAGCTGTGAGCCTGGCTTCTGGCTGAGCAGCACTCCCCCTGTGGGAGCACCCTGACCACCAGGGGGCAGCTCCTACGTTGAGTGTCTGCCCCCTGGTGGTCAGTGCACGTCATAGCAACCAGTCGTTCAGCGGTTCAGTTGATTTGCATATTACCCTTTCATTATATTGGATAGGATTGTCTTTTCTTCTCCAAGCAAACAGTTAAGACTCAAAAATGTGGGGTTCTGGCTCTCTTCCTAGGGACCCATAGAACATTTAAACCTTCAACTCTTTCCTTCAAACATTCTCCAAGCTCCTTCCTTGTCCAGAGGTGTGTATGTATATGTGTGTGTTTAACACTTCTTCCCTCTGTAGCAGGAAAGTTGCTGCTTAGTTACATCCTCAATCTGCTTTCACTGTTTGTTTCATAGACTTTATTTAGCCCTCCATGCTCTTCTCCTGCTCTTCCAAGACAAGTCTTTTTTGTAATTCAAAACCACAAATTGAAAACTGTCCTCATAATAAGTGCCTGGGGTCTTACATATGAATAACTCTTTGGCTTTTAGACAATTGTGTTTGTTATGCATTTCAAATCCATTTAGCTTCTCAATTGAGTTCTTTGTTATAAGCTGTATTTCAACATCCTACTCAAGACAAGGCTGATAGTTCTAGTACTTTAGTAGTGCAGAGAAGGATGAGGGTGATAGGAATGGAGCTGAGGAAGAGTTTTATTGTCAAACAGCCATCCTATACACATTCATGCATCTCATTTATTTGTAGAGTCACACAATAATACATTTTTGAAGGATGCATGAATAGTCTAGTGACCTCACTCATCTTACAGACTAAGGGGTAGAGTCTAAAACATTATTTTTCCCTAAGATTATTCAGCTGGCAAAAACAGGATAGAACCTAGATCTTTTGATTTCTTGTAATATGGTATAGTATTTCTCAGTTATTCTTTACTATGTAATCTATTTGATTTTGATTTTAGCTGCCCTATGCCCTCAAGAATAGACTTTTATAAATTATTTGCATGAAAGGTCTGTATTTTTTGTTTTGGAGGAAAGGCACAGAATGACATACTGGGTAAAATAGAAATGTTTAAGATTTCAGTTTTATGCACAGCAAACCTAATATTAATTTTTATGTTTTATATTTTTTTACTATGAGATTGCTCCTCTCTCCTACTAAGCCATCTGAAATCCACAACCACAATTGAGAGAGAAACAATTGAGAGAGAAACACCGATTGGCTGCCTCCTGCACACCCCCTACTGGAGATGGAGCCTGCAACCCAGGCATATGCCCTGACCAAGATTTGAACCAGCGACCTCTTGGTTTATGGATCAATGATTAACCACTGAGCTACACAGGCCGGGCTGATTACCATTTATTTTTTTCTTTTAACTATTTTTATTGACTTTGAGAGAGAGAGAAGGAGAAGGAGAGAGAGAAATATCTATGCAAGAGCAAAGCATCAATTGGCTGCCTCCTGTATGTCACCCACTGTGCATGGAACCCCAACTATGTGCCCTGACTGGGACTCAAACCAGCAACCTTGAGATGCACAGGAAGACACCCAACCAAGCTACACAGGCCAGGGCTGATTACTATTTCTTAAACGATAAGTCTAACTGCTGAGAAGAGACCAAATTGAGAAATTGTAGTGGCGGGAGTGCGGCGATGGTGAAAAAAGAGGAGAAGCTGAAGAAAGTAGAAGAGAGGAGACTGTTACAGCTGCCCAGATCCCTCTAGTCTGAACTGCACTACAGCAGTGGGGAAGGAGATGGAGAGAAGTAACCGAGACAGGATACGTGTTGGAGAGAGTGGATGAGATTTCCTGTGATCCCTACCTGGACTCAGACTACAGAGGGATATAGTCATTACCTCACTATAATTCTTTAGTGTGGCTCAACACATTTAATTTAACTTCTTCACTAACTTAATATGAAATTGAAACAGGAATTTTAGGGGAATATAGGCAGGCTTAGGGAATTTTTAGAATTGGGGTCCATGGAAAAACACAGGGCTACAGACTGGGAGAAGGTACATTCCCATAGCACAAGGAAGCCAGGTGCAGTTATATTTCCATAAGACAAGGGAACTGGAAGTAGCCAAGAAAGGTCTATATTTACAAAATAAAGAAGGAGAAGGAAAGCCCAGAGGGAATAGGAGGACTATGAGGGAGGAGGGCCTCAGGAATTACTGCAGTAACCAATTCAAAAGGGAATATTGACCAATCAGAGGGGATATCAGGCACAGGATATCAGGGCACCATGGAAACAGGAAGTTGGTGGGACTCTTTCCCCCTTCCCACATGGGAGTCTGTACTTGTTCTTCAATAAATTTCCACCTTTGCTATACCACCTTCTGTCTGTGGATTCATTCTTCGACTCCGGTGGACAAAGAATCCACGTTCCAGTCCAAAAATTCCTTATCAAAATCAGGAGGCAGTATAAAGGTCAGTGTATGATAAATAGAAAATTATTAGTATCACATACTTCAATGTTCTTGTTTTTTCAGTGTCATTTCAAAAGACACCATGTCTAGAAAAATCTTTCAATTAAATTTTGGCACTGAACAGTTAATAGTTTAACTAAAATAGTTCATTTATTATTATCATCATCAAAATTATATTTTTTGAGGCCATTGGAATTGGGCTTTCCTTTTGTTTCCAGTCCAAGAAGGGTTTATTTTTGTTGATCTTCTTGGCCTGGTGTAAAATCTATCTTTTGAGATTGGCATTCCCCAGCGACTAAGTGGTGAATTATGCTGTCTGGAAAGTTATTGTGAGTTCCACTGTGGTTTTGGTTCAGTAGGTTTTTATGTATTTTTACAAATTTTGTACATACACCCAGAGGCTTTTTGGCAATGGCTACATTTTGACATTCAAGAAAATAAATATGAGCCATTTAATGGTCTCCCATTCTAGATTTAACATTTTAAATATATTGAAATATGTATATGAGGAATTTTCTGAAACTTGGAACAGAGACTAATTTGGCAAAGATTTTTTACTAATGTTACAAAAAAGGTCTTTCTTTGCAACTCATTGATTATATGTCCTTTAGGTCATGAGCAGTATATTTTGAATCTGAACTCTGGATCTTAGAGGAAGTGTACTTAACATTCTGAATATTTATTTTGTATTTCTAGTGTCTGGATAAGACCAATGCTAATTGATTTAATCGGTTCCTGGGAAAACTCTCAAGCTTCTAGTCAACATAACTTATAGTCAACAGTATAGTAAAATAGTAAAATGCAAGGAGGTTTACTTGGGAATGAAGAAAATTTAATTTTTAACGAAAGCATAGCTATTTCAAGAACATAAAAGATGTATTTGCTAATCTTTTCCCTCCCATTTATCAAATTTAAATAATCCACTTGCAAAATAAAGCCAAATGGCATATTATACTGAAAATTCAATTTATGGTGAAATAAAATCCTATAATTCTCATATGTATAATTAGCCCTCCAAAATGACTGTTAATCACACAAGTAAATTAATATTAACCAAAGGAATCTTATGATTATTAATGATAAAAATTTACCAAATATTCAGAATTATGTAACATACATCTTGGGAATTGCCTCTGACCTTGAAAATGTGAACCTCATTCAGTAAGTTATAATACACACTGGCACATAGGTAATGGCAGTATTTTAATAAAGGGGCATTATTTTGTTCATAATTACAGTGAGACTATGTCATGACAGGCATGCAAATTTTGAAGGCAGCAGTAGTAGCTTGAGGCATAAGATTCTTGGTCCTATTGTTATTCTCTGTCTCATGGTACCCTCATTTTGACCATTATTTTCTCATCGGTCAAGGGATGTCAGCAACTCTCATCTATTACTACCTTGAAATGTCAGGGATTTCATATTTTGCTTGGTAATCCCTTGAGATCTTTGGATGAAAAGAACCATAAAAATCCAAACTGTTTTTCTAGGTGGGGGTTTCCAAAATGGGTCCCTTTGAGGGAGCCACCCACTTGGATATTGAATACCCTTCCTGTGTAATGTGGAAAAAGCGGTTGGTGAAAATTTGCCCTTTTAGCATCACCAAAAAAACAGACGTCTTTATTGTTTAGAAAGTGAAACACACCCATTGGGGATCACTTCATCATTTTTTTAAGTGAATGAAAACATCACAAGTTGAACTGATGAAATGCAGGATAAGTGCAAACAGACTACACCCTTCCTCTTTCGGTCACAAGGAGCGGTGGTCTGCCAATTCTCCCCATCGCACCCTCCCTGTCTAGTAAAGGGCCCTAGTTGGCTCACAAACCATGTCGGTATCTGAGCTACGACTAATCATGCCACTGTTGAGTCATCAACAGAGAATCCCACAGACTGCTTGCTTTCCTCTTTGTGGTGTAGGGCAGTGATTTGAAAGACAATCTTTTCCCTGTCATTTTTTCTCTTTTCATCTGTCATTTCTTTCCCCTTTTTCTTACTCACTTTCTTCTCTTTTTTTCCAGTTTTATTTATTGTCCCTCTCTTAACCCATCCTTTTTTAATCTCAAGGGCTATTTTAAAAGGATGCTTTTTCAACAGATGAAACTCTCCAAGGGCTCATTTGGAAAAAAATAACAGTGTTTTCTGTCCCTTCAGCTGCCAAAAGTCATTATGAGTCATGTTTTTGACTCATTTGATAGAAACACTTAATATAAATAGTTGGCCTTTCCCAGAGTTGTTTCTTAATTGCCATTCCATCTTGCTGATTTCAGTAGACTGATAGGATGAAGCATTTGATCAGAGCAGCTTCCCTGGTCATATTTCCTTTGTATTTTTTCTGTCTCTATTACACTTTGATAAATCAATCAGATCAAGTGGATGATAAACAGAATAAGTGATTGTCAGTGAGCTCTAGAGAGTATCTTATTTGAAACATTCTTGCAAGATTACTCCCCACAATTGAACGGGCTTCTATATGCTAAGTGAGGAATTAGATAACCTACTTTCGGAACAATATTATCTTATATAATAAAAGCCTAATATACAAATTGTCCCCTCGACAGGGAGTTTGACCAGAAGTTGGACCAGGGGGTGGGGCCGGTGGTGGCAGCAGGCGGCCAGGGGAAGGAAGGTGCCCCAGCCGGTAGCTGGCAGTTGCTAGGGACTCTACCCGTGCACAAATTTTGTGTACTGGGCCTCTAGTTTCTAAATAATAATATTATTTAAGACCATTCTTTAATAATGTCACTATTCCAACTCATTGTTAGTCACACGGGAACCATGGAGAGAAACTTTTTTCTAATAGACAAAATATCTGATTTCTTACTCTATTATGTTTAGCGGAGCCCAAAGGAGCCATTGCTGATATTCACTATTTACCTAGTCAAGGAAAAGTTTTTTAAAGTTGAAAAATGTGACTCTCATGAAAATTTAGAATAAACATGCAAAGCTTTCTTTAACTCATTAATGAGATTTGACAGTCAGGATTCCACCAGGTGGTCTGACTTATTATGTAGGAAGATGTTAAAAAGTCTTTAAGACTTTCCTCTGGACAACCTTGGGCCCTATTGGATTCCAGACTGGTTCTGATCATCATTTCCCAACTACCTGTGTAGAATGAGGTATATGAATATACCCTCTCCCAAACACATATATTTATTTGCTTGCTTGCTTGCTTGCTTATTTATTTATTTATTTATTTATTACAAGGAATTGGCTTACACATTGTGGAGACTGGTTAAGCAAATCTAAAATCCCATAGGTCAGAAAGTCAAGAAGAGATGACCACAAACAGGCTGGAACCGGCAGGCATGGGCCAAATCTTTCCATGCACAGGGAGTTGGAACACAGTGAATGAGTAGGAGCAGCCTGGAACCTAACAGGGTCAAACATGTGTCCTCAGGAAAAGGCTTAAACACTTTTTAAGGTCTTCCTTACAGAGTAAATCAGGCCCACCCAAGTGATCTCCCTAATTTAAAGTGAACTGATTAGGTTCACTTTAAAAATCTGCGAAATGACTTCACAGCAGCACCTGGGTTGGTTAGTGATTGAATGGATAACTGGGAGAACACAGGTTCATGCTACGAAATGCCTGCTGCTTCCTTTCTGTCCTCCAGCTCTCATGAAGCATCTCTCTTGCACTCTACCTCATCTGGAAAGATTCTAGAAGGGCAATGCTGGAAAATGTAGCTTATCCTACCCGAGTTGACTCACCACAAAGCCATATATGAGTGTAGATTGTGCTATGGTCTATATCCTCCCAACATTTATTCATGGAATCTTAACTCCCAAAGGTGATGGTATTAGGAGGTAGGAACTTTGGGGGATGATTAGGTCATGAGGGTGGAGCCTTCATGAATGCGATTAGTGTCTCAAGAAGAGTCTCTAGATATATTCCCAGCCCCTTCTGCCAAAGCTATTTCGAAAAGACTAAAAGAATGGCTAAAAATACTAGTATTTTATGAGTGACAATGATTAAAATCTTCTTATCTTTGGAAGGGTATATTAATGACACAATGAATTTAAGTGACAAGCATTTGACAGTTTAATCAAGCATGTCGTTTGTACCAGAATATAAATGTTTTCGATTGTCCCTGTAGTTGTTTTTGGAACGTCACTTAAATAGTGAGTAGATAGGAAGCCAGGGTTGGAACCCACACAGTGTGCCTCTAAAATCCATGCTTGACCCATGCTTGACCACATACAGTATTACTGCGTCTGCCCATCATTCAATTACATGCTGAATGAGGTGAATAAACCTAGAACTATGGGAAGTAGATATTAGGAGAAGTCAGTCTATTTTTTCCAGACAATACACTTTATAGATCTAATAATTCCCAATTGATAAATTTTATACACTTTTGGGGTGCATACTGCCCTCCCAAGTGACTTTTCAGTAAGTGGGGGGAATATGATAACTATTTTCTTATCTAATAGAGTCATTGAATACTAGCTTTCCACATTTATTTTAACAATCACTAATCAATTTACTTAAATAGATATTTTTCAATATTTTATGGTGGTATAAATGAAAAATGAAATTAATGTATTTAAAGAGTATAATGTGATGGTTTGATATTGGGAAAGGATTCCCTATGAAGGAGTCAACACATCCATTACCAACACATGTGCATACCCACGCTCCTTTTTCATTTTCTGGTGAGAACATTTAAGTTCTACTCTCTTAGTAAATTTTAGTGATACAACATAGTGTTGTCAACTATAGTCCCATGTTACTCACTAGACCCTCAGATCTTAATCATCTGATAACTGAAAGTTTGTGCCCTTTTATCAACCTCTCCCAATTTCCCCCAACCCTCCTCTACCCCAACCCCTGGCAACCACCTCTCTACTCTCTGCTTCTGTGAGTTCAACTTTTTCTTTTCTTTGTTTTTATATATATATATAGATATATATATATATATATAGATATATATATAGATATATATGAATATATGATACCATGCAGTATTTGTCTTTTTGTGTCTGGCTTATTTCACTTAGCTTAATACCCTCCAGTTTTATCCATGTTGTTGCAAATGGCAGGATTTCCTCTTTTAAGGCTGAATGATATTCTATTTTATATATGTCTTGATCTCTTATTTTGCTGATGGATACTTGGGTTTCCCATCTATTGCCTATTGTGAATAAAGCTGCATGGGAGCACAGATATTTCCTTTGGATATATACCCAGATTGCTGGATCATTTATGATAGTTACATTTTTAAATTTGCAAAACATCCAAATTGTTTTCTATAGTGGCTTTACCAGTTTACATTTACAAAATAGATGATTTTTTTTTTAAAGAAACATTGTGAGAGTTACAGTAAAAATTGTTGAGATGTGGATTCTTTTACTTATTAGTAAATGGATTCTTAACAACAGTAAGAATATCACAAAATAACTGACCTACATTCTTCAATTTTTGTTTCTTTAGCTATTTGTGGCTTCAGCAACACATTGATTTTTATGGAGATGATAATGTGCTTATTAATATTTAAGGTATTTCTTGAACACCTATTTTATCTACAAGTAAATGCAGGCATCTTCCCACATCAGTGATAAATTACAGAGATATGCTGATAATATATGCTTGCCTGATTATTCTTTTTTCTTTCCCCTTTTCAGTATTGTTTTCTGTCTAACCACTTAGAGAACTTGGGAATTGTTCAAGAGATGAGTTACAATAAAATCAAACAAAAAATATTGTCTTTGGATCAAGTTATTTTTATATACATCGAAACAGTTTGCAGTAAAGTATTTACAATACTTTAAAAAATATACGCACTCTTTGTTAAGTTTTAAAACCCTAGTGTGAGATTTAAAATATTTTAAGCACAACCCAGAGGAACTTTATATGCTTTACATGCTATAAGCCAATGATGTCAGAAAAACAACTGTGGCCTTTTATTAGCAATTATGATTTGTAGCAATCTTTATGGCCAATTTTCACAACTCTCCTTCCTCTTTTTTTATTTTTTTATTTTCTTTTTTTCCCTGCAATCAAGTTTTGAACTAGAGCTTTTGGCCCCTGGGATTAAGCTCCACCAGATAACATGAAGCCAAACTTTCCTCCTGGTTCTGTTCTTTAGCTGTTCCTGGATAGAATTCAATTACTGTATATAGAAGACACAGGGCAGTTTCAAATTCAATAGGATTGAAAACACAACAAAACAAAAAGGTTTGCTTCTGAGGAAACTTGTTGATTTCTAATAGATATTTGAGGCTAGAAACATCTGGAATTTAGAAGAGCCCTCATGATACCATCTCTTTTTCATATGTAATCAGATTTTTGAGGAATCTGAATAATAGCTGAGGGTATGCACATAGAGACCTTGGCAAGCACCTTTGAATATTTTGGAACCATGAGATAAAATGAATTTTTTAAAAACTGGATTCAGTTCAAGGAGAGCTGCTTGCTCTTTTGTAATTTTCCTGGACAAAATGAATTCTATCACACTCGAACCCATTATACACTTTGGAATTTGTTATAGCAGCTAGCAGTGCTTTTACTAATTCATGCATGCATTTTAGCTAGGCTTTTCAAATTTAGCAAATAAAAATAAAGGTCATCAACTTAAAATTAAATTTCAGACAAGTAAAGAATCATATTTAAATAAGTATGTCCCTTACAAGATTTAGGACATGCTTACATTAAAATTATTTGTTGTCTACCTGAACAAATTTAACTGGCCATCCTGTATTTTATGTCAACCCTGATTCTTACCACACCGAAAAATGGGCATATATGGGATTCCCCGTGTTTCCCTCTCTTGCCATTCCACTTTCTGTGACTGCTTTATTTGAAACCTAATTTTCAAAAATGTGTAGAAGAGAACCAGGTTTTAGACTCTCCATGCACAGATGCCTTGAAACTCCAAGGGGATAAATGCTAGTCTCTTCCAAAAACTCTCCCACTCAAGTGCGCTCTATCACCCTGGCTCGAGTTTCTCCAGCTCAGCAACCACCGATCTGGGGAATGTTAGGCGAGCCTTGCCGTCAGAAGGCTCCCCAGTCTTCATGTGTGATTCTCTTGGAGCCCAGTTAGTTTTGTTTGGAACAGAGAGCATTGCCATGTTTCTTAATAATTATATAGCTGAACACTCAGATTAATTCTTTCCTCTGATGAATTTGAGCCTTTGTCTTATTTGGGCTAGAAGCGGGGGTAGTGGGAGTGAAAGAAGCAGAAGTTCTGGTCAAATATTAGTTAAGTCCTATGACTGTGTCTAGAAACTCCTCTTCAGAATTTGGAGAAGTTTATGAGCTATTATTCTCTTTGAATCTTCAGCAGGAATTCTGAGATAACTGGGAAAGTTTCATTCTAGCGTACAATTCCATTCAATTACATATCTTTAGATGATCAAAAAAAAAAAAAAAAAATGGGACCCCAGCCAGCATAGCTCAGTGGTTGAGCATTGACCTGTGAACCAGGAGATCATGGTTCGATTCCTGGTCTGGGCACATGCCCGGTTGCAGGCTTGATTCCCAGTGTGGGGCATGCAGGAGGCAGCTGATCAATGATTCTCTCTCATCATTGATGTTTCTGCTTTTTTTCCTCCCCCTTTTTTCCTCTCTGAAATAAATAAAAAAGTATATTTTAAAAAAATTGGGAAAGTGCAACACTTATTAGCATACTATTAATTTCACTTCAAAAAGAGCCTTAGACAATCAAAAATAAAATATTTTTTTCTTTTGGCCACCATAATTCCGTATCCTTGAAGTCACATCTTCAATAAAGTAAGGTTATTGATTGGCGCATGGATTACCAAACTCTTTGGCAACCCATGTACTATGTTGTTTGTGCTTTAGTTATGGTGCTTTGTATTATTCTCTCTTGTCTTATTGTAATAGGATATTTGGCAAAAATGTAGTAATAAAAATCAAGCTGGACTTTTGTTTCTTCACTTATTTTAAATACTTTTACCTGTATTTCCCTTAAAGTTTGATTTTTTTTTTTTTAGAAGGATATTATATTTCTTCAGTAAGGGCAGTACAATTTAATTCACTGAAACCTGATATTTCATACAATAGTACTCTCGGGGTTCAAAAGAAATAATGCCCCTGAAATATGAGAGCAACACATATTTTCAAATCATTTTGAACAACATGAAGTATTATTTAAAAAATACATATGTATACTAGGTGAGACAAACTGAAGCACTATCAAAATTGATTAAAAGGTGGACAAGCTTAGGTCAGACACAACATTTATACTATTATTTTTAATTTTGGGCATCTGCTCCTAAATCCAGGGGGCAGAGGATGAAAATAGAAAAAGAAAGGGACTCAAATCATATAATTATATTATATGTTATTTATATTGTACAGTATTCTGTTTTCTCAATCTAATTTGCTGTAGTTAGTATCAGAAATATTTGGTTTAATAAAACAATACAGTTTATTATGGGGTAGATGCAAAAAGCAAAAACAGAAGGTACAGTGATCTAATATCTGTTTAGTAAAAAGGAAGGAAGCCAATTCAATGGAAATCAAATTTGATATTTTGTATTACGTGTTCCACTCAATATTAAGAAAATATTGAAAACATCTGCAAAGAAAAGGTAAACAAAACAGAATGTATGGAGCCTTATTCTTAACTCTACATAGGTAATATTAGTCTAGAACAAGAGTTGGCAAACATTTTCTATAAAGGTTCAGATAGTAAATATTTTAGGCTTTGCGGGCCATAAAGTCTTTATAGCAACTACTCAACTCTGCTGTTGTAGTGAGAGCAATCAAAGATACGGCACAAATGAAAAGGCATGGGTGTGTTTCAGTAAAACTATTTACAACTACAGATTGTTGGCTAGATTTGGCCCAAGGGCTAGAGTTTGTCCACCCCTGTTCTAGAATAAGTATACTTTATGTTACTGTCTTTTCTCAAGCACAAAGACTGTCTTCTGACGCTGATTAACTTCTCAGTTTACAAAAAAAATTCCCGTTTTGGGTCAGGACAAACTTAACTTTCCACTAAGCCTTGTCCGCCTTTGGAAACTCATGATTGGTATATTAAAAGAACTATTAATTTCTTCATAACTGGAGATTTTAAAGAAAATAGATTCTAAATAACTTCTAATCATTTGCCAAGCTGTTTGTGGTTTCAAACTGATGAAAATGTTGGGACAAGAAAGTCTATTTAAAGTCAAAATGATTCTTTCTAGAATGGATGAACTGCTCCATGGGGTGAATAGTATTGTGGCTTTAAAAAAAGCCTTCTGATGGCCATGCATATCTGTCTTCACACCTGAATCCCAAATATGTATAATTCATTTCTCACTTATTCATAAAATCTACAGATATTTGGAGAGACCTAGTATGCATGAATGCCGTGCTTGATGTTAAGCATTACATAAGTTTTGGCTACATGTAAAGACAGGGTTGAATTGTTACTTGTGCAATCAGTAAAAATAAATAAATATTCTAATTAAAAATCAGAATAAATGTATTCTTATGTTTTGGGGAACTATTTCTAGCTTTGATATCATAAACTACCCAGGAAAAGATAATGATGAATCCAATGGGAACTGAGTGGCCTTTTGAAGATTTCTACTGAACTTTGTTGAAGTGGAAAACTTTGGACTAGTTTTCAAAGTTATTTAAAGATTTTGATGGCTCAGCCTCTATTTTCTCTTCCTTTGGTTCCCCTAGAGACAAATCCTTGCTTCATTTTATTCTGTCTCTAAGCCACTTTTGGTTTGCTTTCTTTTATTGACTGCAATGAGAGAGAAAATTTGGCTAAAATTGGGTACTCTTCAGTACTGTCATTGTATAGGTTTGTCAGATGCTCACCAACCTTCTGTCTCCCTATCCTCTACCACTGTACAGCCAATTCTCCTATTCACAGTGTTCTATAAAGTTGCCGTGAACCTGGAATTAATGCATAGTGAATATTTGCTCTTAGGGGAAATACAGGATAGGATTCCTAAGAGTCTCTGGTCACATTTTGGTAAACCAATGTGCATAACCTTGTTTTATGTGTTTTTGTTTGTTTATAAACACCTTATTTAACACATGTTGCTGATTTCTTAACCTTGGACTCATGGCCAACAACATTATGACTTGTGCCTGAATAAAACTTTTCTAACACTTGTGTTTTCTCCATAAAGACATCATTCTTATGCTTAGGAAACTATGCCTGGGAGAACATTTTAAACAGCAAATTCACCAATAAAAAGCACACACACACAGAAACAAATAATGTGGTACTCAATAAACTGCAAAAAGAGGATACGTGTTTACAGAATAAGATCAGAAGTAAGAAGACAGAGAATCATCTTTTTCACTTTAGTTAGGAACTGCTCTAAAGCTGATTCAAATTTTCAACACTCTAGTCATGTCTATGAATGACCACAAAACCACTTCGAGTATTGATTTTAGGGTCACAGATTTATTTTAGCGAGGAGGTTAATTTGAAAATATGGACTCCGTAATAGTAAGAATGGACTGTACTTTTGTTTTATTTTCTTTGTCATGTTTTCTGCTTAGTTTTGTTCAAGTTTACCTTATAGCAAGATGGAAGGGAAATAGTTTACTTCTTATTACATGATTTATGTCTTTTTCACTTAATTTAACAATCTACACACAATGAAATTATTTTTATTGATATTTGGTATTTATTATTATTTATTGCAAAGGTTTACTTTGCCCATTGTCAAAAGAATAGAGAGAAAAGTTGACTAATAGATTTAGTAGCCAATCACATACAATTTAGATCAAGGTACACCTCTCACAAGGCAGTGTTAAAAAATGAAATAAAATATATTCTTGGATTGCCTTATAACATCTCACTTTCTGCTTAAATGATGCAAATCTATGCAAAACTAACTCCAATCTTAATAGTATCTAAAGTAATGTATTTTCAAAGTCCAAATTCTATACTGCGTAAAAGTAATTATTTCCACACCTGATTAAGTTCTATTTGCATGCTAGAAAAATATGATTGCAAAGTTTGAGTTTATTAATAGAAAAGAACATGGTATCATATCATCTTTTTTTTTCCCTAAAGAAATTTTAGAATACTAGAACCTTTATTTATTTAATTCTATCATTCTGATTTAAATATACATTTACAAGTAATCTCATAGAATAATTACTAATCATATTTCACAATAAATAAATGAATTAAAAAATAACCATAAAACATTGTTTTGGCTTTCTTAGGCAATTCAAATTTTATAACCAGTTTACTGACACCTAACTAGCCAACTATTTGGTTTATGTCTGTCTCTATACTTTCTCATTAACTTTGCATTCTGTTTTAGCTCCAAGAAAAACTGAAATCAATACAAATAAGTTATAAGTCAATTTTTTAAAGATTAGATTAATAGAAAATTCATAAGCACTTAGAAATTTAAAAATATACTTCTACAATAATGGCTGGGTCAAAGAACGAATTAAAATAAAAAGAAGAAAATTACTTTGAACTGAGTGACAACAAAACACTACATACCAAAACTTTGGAGTGTAGCTAAAGCTATGGTTAAAAATATTATATAGCCTTAAAGCAGAAAAGGTGAATGGCTGAAAATCAAGCATTTCTTTAAGTAATTTGGAATAATTGCAACAAATGACATGTAAAGAAAATAGAAGAAAATAAATTATAAATATAATAACCAAAAGTATTGAGATAGAAAAAAAACTGTCAAAACGAGGAGCTGATTCTTTCAAAAGACTAAATAAAACACTGGGAAGTGCACCTGGATGAATTGAAGAATAATAAAAAAACAAAGGAAACAGAACAACTAATGAGGAATGGGAAAGGAACAATTACTGACAATTCTTACAATAATTTCAATAATCACAATGATTTCAGAAAATTAAAAAACATGAGAATAAATTTCAATTAAATGTGTAAGATCATCACAAAAAACATCTATATATATATATATATATATATATATATATATATATATATATATAAGCCTAAGCGACTGTTATGACCGATGACCAGCTGGTAGCTATCATGTGCACTGACCACCAGGGGGCAGACGCTTAATGCAGGAGCTTCCCCCTGGTGGTCAGTGTACTTCCACAGCCAACCTCTCGCAGTCCCTCCCCCTGGCCAGCTGACCGCGATCGGCCCTGATCTGGACTGGGTGAGATGGCCCCAACCAGTCCTGATCACCAGCCAGGCCGAGGGATCCCACCCATGCACAAATTCGTGCACTGGGCCTCTAGTATAAACTATAGTTGAGGTAAATGTAAAAAAAACCTTAATAATAGTGAGGTAAAACTTTTCAAGGATTGGAAGATTCAATATTGTAAAAGGTCAGTTCTCAAATGAATCTGTAGATTCAGTGCAATCAACCAGATCTCAACAGTTATTTTTTTCAGAACTTAAAAAGCTTATTCTAAAATCTGTATAATATTACGAAGACATAAGACTAATCATGAAATTCTGAAGTAGAAGAAAAAGGTAAGATAATTTGCTTATTAGATATTAAGACCTTTTATAAAAACTAGTGTGGTTAAGACAATTGTTGGCATAAGGATAGACAGAGAAATGAAGCAGAATTAGGATCCAAAAATAGACAAACATGACACAATATGTCACAAAGGTGAGTTTTCAAGCAGTGGGAAAATGATAGAACACTAATGAATGGTGTTAAATTACTGGGTATGCACATAAAAAAATGGTAAAATAAATTTGACCTCTACTTCACATGCTACCCTATGAAGAATTTATATAGATCAGTAAGTGGATTAAAAACCTAAATGTGAAAGGGAAGTGCCATACTGTTGTCTGTGTCTATGAGTTTTTGTTTGTGTTAATTGTTCATTTGTTGCTTTCAGTTTCATATCCCACATATGAGTGAAATTGTATGGTTCTTGAGTTTTTCCGTCTGATTTTACATAGCATAGTATTCTGAAGATCCATCCACGTTGTCGCAGATGGCAGTATTTCATCTTGTTTTATGGCTGAGTAGTACTCCATTGTATATATGTACCACATCTTCAATCATATATTTTAAGACACTTCACTTATTTCCATGTCTCAACCACTGTGAATAATAATGCAATGAACATAGGGGTACATTTATGAAAAAGTATTTTCAAATAATTTGAGTAGACACCTAGAAGAGGGGATGCTGAGTTATATAATAACTAGAGGCCCGGTGCATGAAATTCATACATGGGTAGGGTCCCTAGGCCTGGCCTGCGATCAGGGCCAATCAGGGCCTTCTGGCTGCTGCTGAGGCCTTTCTTCCCCAGCTGCCGCTGCTGGCCACCAGCCAGGGCCTTCCTTCATTCCACACCGCCCCCTCGTGGTCAGTGCATGTCATAGTGAGCAGTCGAACTCCCAAGGGGACACTTTGCATATTAGCCATAGATAGATAGATAGATAGATTCTATTTTTAATTTTTTGAGGAAACTCCATACTGTTTTTCATAATTACATTCCCACCAATAGTGAATGAGGGTTCCTTTTTCTCCACAGCCTCTCCAGCACTTATTACCTGCCTTGTTGATAATAGCCATTCTAACAGGTTTGAGGTGGTATCTCATTGTAGTTTTGATTTGTATTTCCCTAATAGCTAGTAAAGTTGAGTATCTTTTCATATATCTATTGGCCATTTGTATATCTTCTTGGGAGAAGTGTCTGTTCAGTCCTCTGCCCATTTTTTATAAAATAAATTGTTTGTTTTTTTGAGTTGTATGAGTTCTTTATATATTTTGGATATAACCTTGTATTGGAGGTGTTGTTTGCAAATAGACACAGACAATGATATGGTGGTTCTCAGAGGGAAACAAGGGTTGGGGTGGTGTTGGTAATAAAGGGTTAAAGGGGGTTCAAATATATGGTGATGGAAGGAGATTTGACTTTGGGTGGCAAACACAATGCAATACCCAGATGATATATTATAGAATTGTACACTTGAAACCTCTATAATTTTATTTAAAAATTTTAAAAACTTAATAAATGTGAAAGAAAAACTAATATATCCAATATAAAATAATGTAGTAAAGTACTCTCTTTAGGGAAAATTAAACTAACCTTAAGGAAAATATTCATAAGCTAGAGTGCATTGAAATTAAGAAATTCTATTTATTCACACACACAAATAAGATAGTGAAAAGGCAATCACAAAATAGGAGAAAATATTTGCAATGCATATAATAAAGATGCTTGTTTTTTGAAACTATGAAGAATTTATATAGATCAGTAAGAAAAAATATACAAGTCTGAAAGAAAAGTGAACATAAGAAATGAACAGACACTTCAAAAAGAGAGCTTATGAAAATGTCCAATAAACATTTAAATGTTGCTTAATTCTATTAATAACTAGTCAGTAATAATTAGAAAAATATAAGTTAATTGAGAAGATGATGTGATTATATAACCTCCAGAATAAAAATAAAATGTTAACAATGTTCAACAGACACTCTATGACCCTTGCAAATCAACAATAAAGAGCTACCAAGCAAAACAGAGACAAACTCATAGAGAGCAGGTAGACAGCTCTGGTGGTGGTGGTGGGAAGTGTTGGGGGAGGTGGAGGGATTAAGCAAAAAAGGAAAAAAGAGAGAGAGAGAGAGAGAGAGAGAGAGAGAACTCCTGGATATAAACAACAGTGTGATGATTGCCAGGAGTGGGGCTGGGGATGGGGGTGGGGGTGGGGAAAGGGATGGGTGGAGGTGGAAGAGGGCATAGAAGGAATAAATGGTGATGGAAAGAATTAAATTAAATTTAAAACAATAAAGAGCTTTATATGCGCCAAGGAAAAAAAGTTTCCCATAGGTAAATGAAACTGTGGTATGTTTGTTACTGGTATATCTGTAAAAAAAAGGTCTCATTACCAGACAAAAATTGGAACTGAAAGGAGAAATTTTCTGGTCTTGTTTAATAGATGTAAGACACTTCTAAGCAAGAAAGGCTAGTGTGAATGATTCATGCATAATGTAGAACTATCATTAAGGCATAAGATGTTAATTGACAGAACATTCCTGCTGACTTTCAGCAGAAGTTGCATAGCCTTCAGCAACCTGTGACTCAATTGATGAAAAAATGAAACCATAAGTTTAGACACACAGGAAATACTAACAAAACATTCCCGTTCTCTGACATAACACAAAATGATGCTGTCACTGCCCAAGGTGATTGGGTCATATATCATCTGTACCTTAATGAGTCTAAAATATTACCTGCGATAAATGTAATGAAAATTGTGCACTAAGAAAGCATTTTGTCAAATTTAATACTCAACTTTTTTCCCTTTTAGTATTTCATTAAATAGTACTGCATATTATAATCATTAGCAGCTTGGATTTGATGACATTCCATATGATATGGATTCTCCATGCTAATTCTTATACAAATTCATTGAACAAAAAAATATACAGCAAAATACTAAAAGTATTTATATTTAAGAGTTTCACCCTATTTTAGCTTGTGAGATCTTTCTGTGTTTCTTTACTTCAAAAATTTTAATATTGGGCAAGCATTAAGGAGTCTAAAATCTGATCAGTGGAAAGAGGCTTGCTTATAAAGGGACCTGTGATCACTTAAATGTCTGGAACCACCGCTCTCCAAACATATTAGTTCAAAATGACTAGGGCATCAAGGTTTAGAAATCCAACCTCAGAATTTATGTTTCTGTATCTCAGTTAGAATTCTGAAATTGGTTTTTAACCAGCTCCACGGGTGATACTGATGCAAAATGAGGATGAAGAACGCATCCATAGCTTATTAAAAGATTTCCCATAACATGCGTTTTGCTCATGTCAAAATCAGAGGTTATTACCCACAATAACCACTATTTATTAAACATCCCCAGACAGTAGCAGCCTCTAGTCTCATTTAATTCACAAAGATAATAAAGTAGATATTAAAACTCTGTTTTTATTGGTATGTACACTTAACACTACAATTTCTATGTTAATGCCTATCAATTTCTTAGCAGTTATAGACCATATGCTGCTATATTAACTATGAACTTTATTTTGTACACAAAATAGGTCACATATTCTATTTCGTTCTTCTGGTTTTCTGTACTTGGGCTAAGTCTGACTTTGTAAAACAAAAACCAAAACAAGAGGGATTATCGATTCCCTCATGCATCTTGCCTCATGCATCTTGCTTATTAAGTAATGGGAAACGTCATGCAGGTTACTTAGAAAATTTTGGATACAGGGAAGGACATTTCATTTATTTATTGTAACATACAACAGTATAGCATAAACTATTGAGTAAAAACGTAAATTTCAAAAATCACTCTCTTGATTCTTTTGCTACCACAAGGGTTTTTTAAAACATTTAAAAAAATTACCCTATATTTTCTACAGCAATGGCACAAAAAATGTGGATATTAAGCCTACTTTTAAAGCCACACAAACGAAAAAATTCAATGTAGAATATACTCTATGCTTGTTTTTGAGGAGATTATGAATAGAGTCAAAGATATCTTCTTGTGTTTTCATCATTGTAAACATTAAGAGCAGTGTTCTCAGACAAGATAAACACACAAAGCAAAACTCAAACAAATAAACAAAACACCGAAAGTGAATCATATTTTGTTACTCTTATTTAGTGGCTTTAATGGAAATCGTCATTGCATAATATGAGAAATTTGCTTTACCAAAAGAAATCATAGAAGGCTCAAAAAGCTTTCCTGTGCTTTTATATGGTAACAAAGATGCAATACATTCCCAGGTGTTATATTTATTCTTACTTCATTTGGCCAGTGAGGAAGGAAACATCAACTTCTTACATTTAGAAAAATCTCATTAATTTTCATGGTTACAAGTATGTGAATATTTAATTCATTATTATTTAATCTAAGATATGCTAGAAATAATTCTTTTTATTGTCTATAAAAAATAGTGTTGATTATATAATTAATAAAGCCAATAAAGTTCCAAAGGCTCATTTCAACCTAGTCCAGACAACAAACTATTTTTAAAAGTAAATTAATTTTAGCTTATTAATGGAAGAGGCTACTAATTACAAATTAATCTCATGTATTTATTTCAAAAGGACCAGCAGGACTTTTCCTTATAAATAGGTGTGAACAGTTGAGAGGGAGAGAGAGAGAGAGAGAGAGAGAGAGAGAGAGAGAGAGTGAGAGAGTGAGAGAGGAGAGAGGAGGTGGAGAGGGAGAAAGAGGATTGGTTGAGAAATATGATATGTAAGGCATGGGGTAGACTGAGGTGCCACTTCCTTCATTATTTCTTACTGATGCTTTCTTTGCTTCTTGTCCCTCAGGAGCAATATGTTCTTTGACAATAATTGCAGTGTGGATGAGAACCATTTTGAAATGAAAGTTATCTGCATTCCAATTCTAACATGTTTCTGATTTCAGAATTTCTAACAAACCCCTCCAAAATATATCATTTCCAGTGTCACACTGATATTTAGTAAAATATAGCACAGTGCTCTAAATCCTGCAGAGAGAGGGTGTGTAGTGCTTTAGTCAAAGGGGCTTCACCAACAAAAGTCACTGGAATTGTTCACTTGTTTGGCAACCCAGTCGTTTTTAATCCCCAGGACAATTTGCTATAGAAGGATTTGAGTTGGAGGAGAATTTTCACTTACTTTGTTAACTGAGAGGCGGCCAGTTGCTGTAGAGGATGTGGGAAAAGAGATCCTGCTTGGTACCTTGACTGGAAACTGATATTCTTAAATCACCCATGCCATGCCTTTGTGTATACTATTACTAAGAATCCAAATTTTAAAATCACTTATTTAGAAACTTCATTAATTTGCAAAAGGCCATACAGTTGAACTTGTACTTAAGTTCAGACTTCCTGGCTTCAGAAACCAAGCTCTTAACCACTGTACTACAGTCCATTCATTTTTTTTAAAGATAAATTCTACATAGAAAGAAATTAGTCTTTAGTATTTGCAAGTATCAATCACACTGCCTTATTTATATCTCTCACTTACAATGATGTCTTTTTAATTGCCTTGATATGAGCTTTGCCTTTTTACTGATATATATTTTTTCTTCACATAGTTCTACTTTCTGGAAATTGAATTTAAGCTTCAGGAAATCGTGTATCAATTAGAAATATTAAATAAACTTTCTACATTTCAACCTAGGAAATTTTATAGTAGTGAAATAATGATGTTTAAAAAGCAATTTTTTTTTGTGCGTGTTCAGATTTATGATTTGGCTCTTCTATGCTTCTTAGGTTTTTTGTTCCACTTTATACTAATACAATGCTACAACATTATAAGATAAACATTTCAGCTTCATTCATTAGGAAAACCTCACAAATTTTATTCTAAAAAATTAATCATGGTAATTACACTAAATTAATTCTATACATTCAAATCTGTGTGTCTCTGCCAGCTAAAATCTATTTCTCACTAGGGAATGGCCTATAACCACTGTATAAAGACCATGATGGTGTTCCCCTCCCAGAGTATTTTAACTTCTTTGCACTGTTGATCATGGAGGTTATAATATTATCCTTGTATTTTCTCAAAATGTTGTGGTTTACCATGGATAAATTGTTTTGAGGTATAGAAAGTATTGCACTTGCCTTTGAAATCCAGAAAAGGAGGGAGAGAGTGAGGGAAAGTAGAAGTAAGAAATGGAAGAGGGAGGGAGGCAGGGAGGAAAGGAAGAGAAAGAAAGGAGACAAATGGGTAGTTTGAAAAAACATTTAGGCGTGAAAAGCAGCTTAGGTATCAACCAGGTTAATTTCTTTTTTTCCAAACTGGTATATCATCATCTAGTAGAAATTTGGGACTACAACCCATGTATTCTATTGAACATTAAAGAAACAGCCAATTAATTTTCCCAATGATATGCCCTCCTTGTAGTGAAATGGTCTCTCTTTTACACTGAAGTTTTGATGGCTGCCTAGTTCTTTTATGTTTTGTTTTGATTTCCCCCTCTCAGATTAATGAATGCTACAACTGTTTTGAAATAGACAAGCAATAAAATCTGTGAGCTGCTTGGTCCACAGTGGCTACAGTGGGTATGTAAGGATGTCACAAAGGAAGGATATGGTGCCCTGGTTTCTGCCCAACAGGATGACCCATTTTAGATCAAATCCTATCCTGGGAATTATTTTTCCTATTCGAAAGTGATAATAAAAATACACCAATGATAAAGTTTATCCCTGCAAAACACCACCTCACTTTTTCTGTCTCCCAAAAAACTATGAAAATGGCAGTTGTAGGTAGCAATCATTACTGTAGATTTTTGTGAGGGGGAAATTCCCCATTGTAGGGTGGCACATAAATTATTTATAATCAAATATTATACATTTTTGTTCAGATGTCATCACTGCTAGACATTTCTCACTAGTTTACTTTCTCCTCAGTGTAAAAAAATAATTGCATTGGCCGGAGTTTATACAGTTAGGAAAGACTTTGAGACTATCCTATATAATAAAAGGGTAATATGCAAATAGACCAAACAGCAGAACAACCAACCAATCAAAGCATAATATGCTAATGATATGCTAAGGCTGCTTGACTGCTCACTATGATGTGCACTGACCACCAGGGGGCAGATGCTCTGACCGGTAGTTTAGCTTGCTGCTGGGGTCGGGCTGATTGGGACTAAGCAAGATGGGCCAGACATGCCCTGGAGCCCTTCCACGGTCCCTCCCCGGCACGAGTGGGGTCCCTCAGCCTGGCCTGTGCCCTCTCGCAATCCAGGACGCCTTGGGGCATGTCGGAGAGCCGGTTTCAGCCCGATCCTGCAGGCCATTTCCCTTGGGAGGGCACCAGAGGCAGGGCTCCTGGCTGGCGAGCACTGCTGCAGCAGCATGAGCCTCTCCTGATTGGGGACTGATTGGGCGTGAGCCTGTGGCAGGCACAGTGGGGCCTGGATGAGCGGGAGCAGCAGGTAGGAGCTGCAGGCAGCATTGGACTGCCAGTTTTGGCTATTTGGACTGCCGGTTTTGGCTCGATCCCTACAGGCCACCCAGAGGGACCCCACCCATGCATGAATTCATGCACTGGGCCTCTAAGTTTATTGCAATAAGAGATTGAATTCAACTGATATACAAGGTGGGGAGAGAGAGGAGTGTGTGTGTGTGTGTGTGTGTGTGTGTGTGTGTGTGTGTGTGTGTGTTTCTTTTAATCTTTATTGTTGAAAGTACTGCATAGGTCCTCCTTTTCCCCCCATTAACCTCTTCCAGCCCGCTTTCGTCCTCCCCCCCAATTCAGGCCCTCACCAATCCATTGTCTGTGTCCACAGGTTCCGCATATACGCACACAAGTTCATTGGTTGATGTCTTCCCACCCCACCCTCCCCTACCTTCCCTCTGAGGTTCAACAGTCTGTTCGTGCTTCTATGACTCTTGTTCTTTTTGATCATCAGTTTATTTGGTTCATTAGATTCCACATATGAGTGAGATCATGTGATACTTACCTTTCTCTGAATGACTTATTTTGCTCAGCATAATACTCTCCAGGTCCATCCATGTTGTTGCAAATGGTAAGAGTTCTTTCCTTTCTATTGCTGCATAGTATTCCTTTGTGTAAATGTACCATAGTTTTTTATCCACTCATCTGCTGATGGGCACTTAGGCTGTTTCCAAGTGGTAGCTATTATAAATTGCACTGCTATGAACGTAAGGGTGCATATATTCTTTCTGATGAGTGTTTCAAGTTTCCTAGGCTATATTCCTAGAAGTGGGATGACTGGGTCAAATGGGAGTTTCATTTTTAATTTCCTGAGGAAACTCCATACTGTTTTCCACAGAGGTTGCACCAGTCTGCATTCAAGGTGGGGAGTTTAAGCACCAGAGGGAGCTAGTGGCAAAGTACTGGAGGACTTTCTTTCTTTTTTCGCCCTTCCTTCCTTCCTTCCTTCTTTCCTTCCTTCCTTCCTTCCTTCCTTCCTTCCTTCCTTCCTTCCTTCCTTCCTTCTTTCCTTATTTATCTATCTATCTTTATTGTTGAAAGTATTACAGTTGTCCCCATTTTCCCCCCATTTACCTGCTCCTCCCCACTTCTGTCATCCCTCCCCAGACCTTCACCCCACTAATGTCTGTGTATGTGGGTTATGCATATATGAATATAAGTTCTTTGGTTGACCTCTTCCCTGTGTCCCTCCCCACTACCCCACACCACCTTCCCTCTGGTACTCCTTAGTCTGTTGCATGCTTCCACGTCTCTGGATCTATTGAGAGTGATGTAGGTCAATGTGATTAGACCACACCGTTTGCTAATTGGCTAATTTGTGTTTATCAAAGTTAGGCCCCTACCCCCTCTTAAAGACTGAAAGATAGGGGCTCTATCTTTCTGGATGATTCTATTTCATCAAGAGATGGCTTCTCAGTTCTTGAGAAAGACATTCTGGATTATAACATTGGCAAAAGGCTGGGAAGTGATTTACATCAAATGGGTAGAGAAAGAATTTATAATTGCAAGTTTTCTAACATAAATATTCTGAGGAAAAAGTGGCCAAGGGCCAGTAGTCAGAAAGAAGCCTGTTTAAAGTTTAGTTAAAGCTCTGGCCGGCAGTTCAGTTGGTTAGAGTGTTGTCCCCTACACCAGGATGTGGGTTTGATCTCCAGTCAGGGCACATACAAGAATCAACCAATGAATGCATAAATGAGTGGAACAGAAAATCGATGTCTCCATGCTCTCTCTCTCTCTCTCTCTCTCTCTCTCTCTCTCTCTCTCTCTTTCTCTCTCATAATTTTTTTCTTTTAAAGCAAGTTTAGTTAGGCTGAGAAGAATGTTAAAGCCATTATTTTGGTCATTGGTATCCTAGCCTCAAGCTTGTTGCTAGGTAAAGTTCTCTTTCCACAATTTTCACACATTCCTCCTTTTTTCTTCTTTTTGTATCATTACTCCTTGAGTATGCTTAGAAATTTCAAGTTCCACCTCAATTAGTTTTCAGGGGAAAACACAGTTCTGTTTTTAATGTGTGTTTCAGAAATACGTTTTAGCATATTTGGAATGAAACATATTTGGGAGGAAATTTTCACCTGTTATACCTCTGGGCCCTTTTCCTGAGTAAGGTGTCATTCATGCTGAGGTGAATTCTTTGTATATGAAATCTGCTGCAGTCGGTTCTTTAGTCAAACAATATATTTCCCTCATCACAAGAAAACAGTCAAGATTCTAATGCAACCAACATGAGACCATAGAAAACACAGTTCACATATGCTCCCACATGTGCCCACAGGGCAAGTGAGTTTGGTTGATCTCTGTCTGTGCCTTCAGTGAATGGAGAGGAGCCAGTTGGAAAAGGCAAATTACTCACCTATCTTCGCTTTGGGCGAAGTTCTTACTTGTTCGTGTCATGTGGGTCTTACAGGAATCCCTCGGGGATATATGAGTTTGTGTGCAGTCCCTTTATTTACTAAGCATTCATTAAACAGATGACCAAGGGCATGTATTTTAGTATTTCAAGTCTGAGACTTATTATTTTTTCCAACTCTGCATTGCTATTTTTATGAAGCCACAAAAGCATACCCCTCTCAAAGGAGAGTTAATGGACTAGTGTTGCCTGGTTTCTAGTTAGAAGGCTATTCCCCACGGGGGAAAGTCATAGTTTCATTAACCATTGCTGGGGCACTTTCCTGCTTTAAAATGCTGCCTTGGGCTTTTAGTGGGTGTCTGTGAAGAAAAGTGACAGAGGATTTGATGCCATGGGTCTGACCTACACTTCGTGGATATAGCTGCTGCTCATTATAGAATATCTTGCACACTAGGTTGAGGAATTTTTTCTCCTCCCTAGGGGCTCTCATGTAGGGGTAATAAGGGCTTGATTTTTTTTTTTTTTACTGCTTTTATTAAACTAGCAGTTTGATATCTAGAAGGAGAGTTTGGCAAGCTAATGAATGATGTGCTATAATTATGTTGAAACCCCTGGTCCCGTTACCTTTTCATTAGTCACCCTGTTAGCACAGAACTCGTCCAAGTTGAGACGCAGATGATATGGCATAGACTGGTTCAGAGTCTGGGTTAGTCAAACATTTTATCAGCTGCTGGAAGAATGCATTTGGAATGGCAACTTTTTGTTTGTTTGTTTGAAGAGAAGATCCATGTATCGAGGTATGATATCCACACAATTAGGTGCCATTACTATCTTCTGAAACTTTAGGTTGATCATTTAAATGTTGTGTTCTGGTTCCTTTCCTTGTTGAGCCTCTATATATGCTTGCCTATTTAGGATTAACTCTTCTTAATCAATGAACAATTCTGTAAAACTTGTTTTGGACAACATATAAATTGATTCTTGCTAATGTGAGATTTTGTGTCAACTTTTTCAAGAGCCAAACCACTTATCTATGTATTGTCTGATGGGTAATATTTTTTTGTAAGCATCAAATGGTTGAAATGAATTAATGCATTTTGAATATATTTGCCCATTCATGCATTTATTTTATCAAAAAATATTTCACAATTTGTGTTTGACATGACCAGTGTTGGAAGTAGTTGGAAAGGCTGACTATTGTGTGTATACATGTATCTTGAATTAAGATAGAAGTTTAGTACAGTCTTACAATATCCCTTAAATGTTTTCATAAATTTTATATGACTATCCCAAAGTACATGGAAACAAAATGATTGGGAAAGCAGTGCTAGTGATTTTGAAGAAAGGATAATGATGGGAGACCTGGGGTTCCAGACACTAAATAGTTATCTTAAAGCACATAATTAATATACTCTATTACAAGGACAAGGGTCAATAAATTATTGGGAAAAATAAATACAGACACAAGTATACATAAGAATTTAGAATATAATATTCATAGTTAAAGGAGTAAATGGGAGGAATTATGTGATAAATCAAGTTAGAATCACACCATACGTTATTCAGTAAAATATGTTAGAAGAGAAAGCAAGTTGAATTTATTAGCTAAAACTATACATGAAGAACAGAAAATATAAAAATATTTGTAAACCTTGGTGAGGAATTCCTAAAGAATATATATATTCTTAACAAAAAATGTGTGATATATTTGGTAGCCATCTATACAACAAAATCACAACAGATATTAAAACACCTGTGATACATAAAGGGAAATATTTGCTATAATTATAATGAAGGCTTAACATATGTAATATGCAAAGTACTTATAAATATATATAAATAAAACAAACTTACTGATCAGGGCATAGGTAATGAGCATGGAGAGTAATTCTGAGAAAAAATACAAATAGCTAAAGGATATGCAGAAAAAATCATTTACATAAATAATTAAGGTAAGAAAAGTTTATCTGCTAGTGAGATTTAAAAAATGATACAATTTGGAAAATATTTGAAATTACATTAATATATGCTTTTTGCTAAGTTACAATAAATTGGTTCTCAATTTTGTCAGCCTAAATAATTATTTTTATAATAAATAACTTCAGTATCATTTGATAATTCTATAATGAAATTTATATATTGATAAACTACAAAATGAATAGTTTCTAGACAAAAGTGAAGCACAATGCCCCATTTGGAATATAAAGAAGAAAAAGGGATTGCTCAGATTTACTAATAATGCTAATGAGCAAATAGCTGACTTATGGAGCTATCATTAAGATTCTTGGTGACTGAGTATTTTGGTTGAAGAATGCAATGGATTGATAAAACTGGAAAGCCTTTTGCAAAGTTACCTATAAAGTCATTTGACTGAACAACTGTTCCTATTGTTCACATTCCATTTATTGTACAGTGATGACATTGGAAAGGGATTTCTTTCAATAAAAGGACTTTTTAGGCTTTTAAATACAGGCAAACATTTAAAATAAATTTTAAATAATTTTATGCAAGCAGGAATGCATTATGATTGCCCAGGAAATTTCTCATACTTGAATTTAAAATTTTCTTGGCTGCAGTCACTGCTATACAGCTAATTTTCAAATATATTTTGCTGTTTTATCAATTTCTCTCAAAAGAGTACCACTGCTGAAATAGAAGTGATTATTTCATTTGAATTTCTTTCTAACAATGGCAGCTGCTAAGATGAAATATTTCATAAGATTTCACAGCCACCCTTGATTTGTGATATGTGTGGTACTGGTGTGTAAGAAATGAAACTTATTATACTTCAATATGGAAGGGATTTTAACATTTTTTTTGTTTTTTAGAAACATTGCTGTGACAGTATTATAACTTTTAAACTTTCATTTAAATCTTGCATATGTCTTTGTCAATTTTATAAGCTTATTGCTTTGTAAGATTTTCCATTGCTCCATTAGAGAGGAATGTGTTGGCAGAATATTTTAAATGTGGGCTAATTTACAATGAATGTGACTTCAAAAAATATAGATTAATACACATAAGATGTATTTTACTATACTATTTTGAGTAACATCTTTGTATTGGTAGTTTCTTTTCTAAGTTTTTTAATTGTTAGTATGGCTAAAATCTCATCAATTTTATTAATCCTTTTAAAAGGAATCAAGTTTTATTTGAGTCAATTTTCTCTACAGTTTTTCTGTTTTCAATTGAATTAATTTATGTTCTTTATTATTCTCTTCTTTCTGCTTTGAGTTTTTGTATTTTTTTCTAGTTTCTTTATGTACAAACTTAGATTGTTAATTTGATACTTTTTTATAGAATAAGCACAGAATGCTATCATTTTCTCACTATACATTGCTTATCTGCATCACCCCAATTTTTATTTTTTTCATAATTTACCTTTTTTTGAAGTTTAAAGTACTTTCCAGTTTCCTGTGAGACTTCTTCATTGACCCATGGATTATTTAAAAGTATGTTTAATTTCCAAGTTTCAATGATCTTTTTAATCTATTTGTTCTCTAATCTTTTAATTTATTTGGTCATAGAATGTACTGTGTCATTTTCACTTATTTTATGTTTATTAAATTTTTTATGACTCAGGATATGATTTATTTTACTGTAGCTTCATATGCACTGAAGAAAATGTGTATTTTCTGTTACTTTTGGAGTATTTATGAATGTCATTTGATCAAATTAGCTGATGATGTTGTTTAGTTCAGTACTATATTTTTACTGATTTTTGTCTACTTGTTCTGTTGATTTCTGAGACAGTGTTGAAGTGTCCAACTGTAATTGTGAAATTTTCCATCTCTCTTCAGTTTTACTAGTTTTGCTTCACCTATTTTGAAGCTCTTAAGTGCATACACATTAAGGCTGTTAGATATTCTTGGTGAAATGGTCATTTTGTTATATGTAATGTTTCCCTTTACCCATGGTTATTTTCTTAGCTCTGAAATCTATTTTGATATTAACAAAGCCATTCTAGCTCTCTTTTCCTTAGAAGTTTCATAATATGTCAATTTCTATCCTTTTAAACACACCTCTATCCTCATATTTAAGTGGGTTTTTTAAACAGTATATAAATGATTTTTTTAAAAAATCCAATCAGATTATTTCTACTTTAAAATTGATATATTTAAATCATTTACACTTTTTATAAGTTTTGATGTTTTGTTTACCAACATTATAATATTTTTTAGCTTGCTACACTTACTTTCATTTTTGTTCTCCTATTCCAACTTTTTTTGTATGAACTACTTTTTTTTTTTAATTTTTCACTTTTGTTTATATTTAAGTTTCCTAGCTTTGCTGTGCACTTTCTGTTAACTATAGTGTGAGGACAGAGAAAGAAAAAAGCCGCAGGAATTTGCCTAATGTTCTCTGAACCACAGTCTCTCTGGCCAGAGAGAGCTTCTCTCTCCCTTAGTGTTAGATAATTCCCCATGATCACTGCTTTGTGCTCTCATGGCCGCCATGGTACTGCCAGGGTGTTGGGGTGGTAGGAATGGGTAAGAAAAATAAAGGGGCTTTTTTTTTTTTTTTTTAGTGTCTCCAACTCACAGAGAAACCTTTCCTGCTGCTTGGACCAGAAATAGAGCTTTTCTTGGAACTTCTTTTATTGGTGCACAGTGCATGTCTGGGTTTTTAGTCACCTTTGGGGAGGAAAAAAGAAAAGAAAAGGAAGCTCACTTTTATTTCAAGAAAACTTAAAGTTCTTATCTCCATTTCTCTTCCTAGTGCTACCACTTTCTTGTCAGAGTTCTCCATGCATTCTGTCTGGGCTTTATGGTTTCATTCAATGAGAAAATCAGGGTGGGATGTGTGTATTTCATTTTCTCAGAACCCGAATTTGTTAAAAACATTTTTTTTGTTGTTGTTTCAGCAAGTGTCTTTAGAACATACAACTTGTAAAAAATGCCACTTTTTCAAGAATAAAGAAATTAGGACTTGGCGAGAAAGTATTATCATACCTCAAAAACCATACATAATTACCTGAAGCTGAAAGTTGCCTAGGATTTTTTTTAAGATGGGCAGATTAATGTAATAGCTAAGATTATGGTGTCTTGGAGCAGACTAGTTGATCATCACTGATTCTGTATACAACCACTCCGTGCCTTAGTTTCTATATGTGTAAAATTGGATACTGAAATACCTACAGCTTAGCATTGTTATAATATATACAATAGAAATTGCATGTAAAAGACACAGCAGTAATTAGCAGATAGTAAGCACTGTAGAACTGATAGCAACTATTACTGTAATTATACAGTGCATATTACAATCATGAAAATAAATGAAGAATATTCTCAAATAGAGAGAAAACAATAATCTAAAATCCAAAATTCTAGGTGTGATAGTATAGAGTCAGCAATTCCCTACAGCTTTGAACATTAGGAGAAGAGTAAATTGCTCAATTTAAAACACAAAATGGAAGAAAGATTATGTAAGGTTCTATTTAATATGATTTTGGAGTAAATTGTGATAAAATGTGTCATTAAAAGCTGTATTTTATATTTGTAAAATTTTTGATGAATTGATTTCTTCCATTGCTTGAATGTGCTTAAATGGTAAAATTTGCACCTGTTTGAAATCATTTCATACAAAATAATTACCACGAATTGCAATCACAACAAACACTTATATATGGTCATTACATCTGTCGGCATGGTTGAAATATCTTCTTTCTTTTGTTTCTTCCATTAAAGAGATGCACATTTATAGAGAATCTACTTTATGCTAAGCTAAGCTTTATGTGAGACTCTGATTGAACAATTAAATTTTGCTCAAAAGCTTTACTCAAAATTCATCTCATTGAAGGTGTTTGGTCTCTCAATAATTTCATGCACTAACATTATGTAACACCTTTCCTGCTTGTTTTTTTTTTTTTTTCTTTTCTTAGCATTTATCTCTACCTTATCAGACATACTGTGCATTTTACTTATTTATTATCTTATTTTCTGCTTTCCCCAGTTGGATATAAACTGCATGAGGAAAGGGATTACTATCTCACTAATTTACCACCAGCACCTTAATAAGTACCTACCACATATGAGGAACTTAAATTTTTTTGGAAATAAATGCTTTAATGGACATACATAATTTTGCTTCACAATAATTATGAAAGATAAGTAGATATATGTGAATCTAATAATAACTAGCATTCAGAATGTAAAGAACAATATGGTCATGCACCACATAACATTTCAGGCCACGGTAGACCTCATACACCATGGGAGTCCCATAAGATTATAATGAAGCTGCAAAATACCTATTGCCCAGTGATGTTGTAGCCATCCTCTATAATAAAAGCCTAATAAGCAAATCGACCGAAACGACCGGCACACTGACCACCAGGGGGCAGATGCTCAATGCAGGAGCTGCCTCCAGCCTACAGGCCCCAGGCCAGCCAAGGCGGGTGCCAGCAGGGTGTTGGCGGGGTGAGGGGAGGGCCCGATTGCCCTGCTGGTCGCCCCACAGATCGGCCCTCTTCACCAGCCAGGCCTAGGGACTCTAACTGTGCATGAATTCCATGCACCGGGCCTCTAGTCCTAACATCATAGTGAAGCACATTTCTCACATGTCTATGGTGATGCTGGTGTAAACAAACCTACTGAACTTCCATATATAGAAAAATATAGCATATCCAATCATGTATAGTGTGTAATACTTCATAATGCTAATAGAGTCTTTATTACTAGTTTATGTATTTATTACACTATACTTTTAATTGTTAGAGTGTACTCTTTATACTTATTTTTGCTGTAAATAGTATGCTGTATTGCACCAGCAGTAGCCTTATACACATTGAGCTCATTGCTTCTCTTGATTGCATAAATGTATCTAGTGCTTAATTTAATCTCATGTTGTTTTGTGCAGTAACCTAGAAGCAATAGGCTGTACCATATAGCTTAGGAGTATCCCATCTAGGTTTGTGTACATACACTCAATGATCACACAATAATGAAATCGCATAATGAGGAATTTCTCAGAACATGTCCCACTGCTAAGGGGCATGACTGTATTCATGGAGGGGCAGTATAATATAGGAAGAGCAGGTCTGAGTTCACATCCTTGCTCCAATACTCATTAGTTATATAACCTTGAGAAACTTATTTCATCTCTCTCAGCTTCTTAACCTGAATAATTAGTAATCTTAAAAAACAGTAACTTGTTTTAAGGATTAAATGAGTGAATGCACTCAAAGCTTTTCAATAGTGCCTGACACAGGAGACTCTGAACAATGGTTAGCGTTATACATTATATCATTAGTTGCTCAAAATTCTCTGCATAATAAATATAATAGGCACTTATTTTTTATTATTATTTATTATTATGTAGCACTTTTTTCAGATGAGGAAAATTTTATTTATTTTTAATAGTTTATTTGTATTGAGTTTTAGAGAGAGAATAAGGGAGAGAGAAGAGAGAGAAAAACATCAGTGTGAGAGCCTAACATTGATCAGCTGCCTCCTGCATGCCCCCTACTGAGGACTGAGCCCACAACCCAGGCATGTGCCCTGACTGAGAATCGAACCAGCAACCTTTGGGTGCACAGGACAAGGCCCAACCAACTGAGTCACACAGGCCAGGGCAAGGAAAGAGATTTAAATAACTGAGCTGATAATTGAACAAATTGGACCTTATAATCATGTTTTTCTAAGTTTATAGTTATGTAAGTTATTTTATATTGCATCATCTCCAAATTTTAAGTTCTATCCCGGAACTTGAGGACCCAGTTTCTTAAACGCAAGACACCCCCTGTGTTTTAATTTAAAAATAAAATATTTAGGTTGACATGCTGATAAGGCCAATTATCTGTACAGAGACCTTGGTCAGTCTTCTTTTTCTATTCTTAGGGAAGAACTAATAGAAAGTAAACTTTAAATAATTCATGTATCTCATTTAGAAAAAAAAAATCAAAATTACCAGGATATGCTGGGTTATCACAGTATTAGCACAAAACTTAGATAAGCTAATGCCTGGCTGCAAGAGTAGTTACCTCAGGTCACATTACATGCCCAGCTTTCTAGCACTCAGTGTTGTCAAAGATCATAGCAAAAGCACTGGTGTATGGAGAGAGAGAGAGAGAGGATACGTGGAGGAAAATTTCAACTTATCTGAACCAAAACCCCAGCCATTATGAACCAGTATTTTTAGATGAAATCCAAACATCCTATCCTTATGATACATCTCCAGCTGGTGGGTTAACATTGACCCTGTGTATTTCCTATGTCTGGAGATGAAATTTAACTAGAAGATTCCTTTTAGAGGCAATTGAGACTTTGCTGCTTTGTTGAAAAGTTTATAAATTTGCAATAGTGGGAATCTCGAGCATTTTCTTTCTCTTTTCTAGAGTTTCATTGAACCCTCGAACTTTTTGTTTTCCCTCTAAGTCTCAAATGTCTCCAAACGGCAGTGCTGCATTTGCTTCTGGAGCTAGCTGACTAATGACAACTGCTTGTGAGCAAGTGTTTTCAGTGCACAGTGCTGTTTCCACTGCCTCTTGTTATGGAATCTCTTAGGTCAATCCTGCCACCTTAGGTAAGGATTCTGCTTCGATTTTTTTCCCCACATCAGAATTATTTTTAGCAGAACCTTCACCTGAAGCTATATTTATTGCTTCTGGAAACCTAGTGAGGATGAAAACTTCTGCCCAAACCTTGTATCTCATCATATATTTTTTATAAGCATGCACAGTCCACACAGAAGAGGTAGGGATTATGTTCTACTTCCTGGAAGGGGGAATACCTAAATATGTATTTTATTTGAAATTCTTTTATAAGGAAGATTTTTATCCCTCTCCCCTACTTATCTGTTTATTCAATCATTTAATTGTATTATGAATGCACATATATTTATGTTATATTTCATGTGACTCGTTAAACTCCAGCTTTGACCAATGGGATCTCTTTCAGGTTGGCTTCTATTGAGCTCTTGGAAATGTCCCATCATTATTTTTATTTTTGTGGTATCATACTTCCTGATACCGCAAAATGCTCCAGGCTCATCTTGGGTTATGCCTGCTATATATATTTTTCAAGAACAGGCCATTTTCTCAAGGAATCCTGGATCCTTTTATTGGACCATGATATTTAGAAACCAAGATATGAATAATGGGTGTGTTTGTTGCTACTGGGAATGTCATTGCTCCTAATCCTCTAAGCACACAGAACTAAGTAACAAATGCCTCTGTGCTAATCCATCAAACCATGACTATTTCTGTATGTCTTCATCTATATATGTCTATTAAGTGAAACATACATTCATTCTAATGTCTCTGATTCCAACTCAATACCTTGGGGTTCATTCAAGTCTTCTTTCTTGCTTATCTTTATCTTCCCTCTCCGAGAGTTGGAAACCTAGCTCCCAGTCTTCAATATCCATTCAAATAAGTGAATGGATTTTTTTGTTTAAGTGCAGTATCCACATAGGGCAGTTTCAGAATTGTTCATGTGTACGATGTTAAGAAGAAATTTGCTGAGTACAGTATTGGTATACACTTTCTTTGTCTCTAGCCTTACAGTTTTCAGTGAAAACATTATTTTCCAAAGTTACTGAAATCAGTTCCTTTTATATTCTCATTCCCTTCAGCACAGTTATGTCTTATATTCATAATATAATTAAATTCATTTGCCATGGTCTGCACTGCACCCTGGGGTCCCTAACATTCTGGTTGATATTTTTAAGTTTAAATATATTAAAGTTCACTCTTTGTGATATACAGTTCTAGGCTCTTCTATTATGTAAAAGAACTTTTAAAAATGATTGTGGCAAAAATACTTAACATGAGATCTACCTTCTTAATAGATTCTAAAGTGTGCAGTACAGTATTGT
This sequence comes from Plecotus auritus, assembly GCF_963455305.1. Classification (NCBI taxonomy): domain Eukaryota; kingdom Metazoa; phylum Chordata; class Mammalia; order Chiroptera; family Vespertilionidae; genus Plecotus; species Plecotus auritus. The sequence continues at coordinate 23,240,848 of NC_137777.1, read as the reverse complement.
TATCTGTAAGCACAATGTTGTACAGCAGAACTCTAGAACCTATTCATTTTGCATAACACTCCCCACTAGCCCCTCTACCATGCTATTCTTTGCTTCCATGAATTTTACTAATTTGCATATGCCATATAAGTTGAATCATGCAGTATTTGTCATTCTGTGGTGCTTATTTCACTCAGTATAATGTCCTCCATCAATGTTGTTGCACATTGCAGGATTTCTCCCCTTTTTTTTCAAAGGATGAATAATATTCCAAATTCATATTTCTAGCCTTCAGAATTGTGAGGAATAAATGGTTAAGCCACCTGGTTTATGGTATTTTTGTTATAGCAGCCTGAACAAACTAAGACAGGAAGGACTGTGTTTACCGTATTCCAAACTTGCCTATCACATAAGTCATTCCTCATTTGGTGAGGAGTTAGAGAGGTGATGGAGAATAGTTAGTGATTTAGGAAACGTCTTTGCAAATGAAAACAGTGGGGAGTAAATATTTTACCTAACAGTGCTGTTTATTTGCTTTCTACATGTGGGATCTAAGTAGACAAAATACAGAATACTTAAAATATGATTAGTAAAGAGAATGTAAATGTTATCTATCAATTATGGCAATTTAAAGGCACAGCAAAAAATATGACACATGGAATAGGATACGTAAAATATATCAAAAGACTGAGGCCATGTTATTTTTATAATCAAATATAAAGTTCAACTAAACAAACAATTAGGTAGAACTGATGGAGCAAGAACTGGAATTTAAAATGCCAACTTTGAGGAAGGAGAAGAGATTGTATGGGTTAAATCCTTTTCTTTAAAAAAATTAAATGACAAAGTGATAAATAAAAATTTATGTTGGTTATTAAAGTTAAGAAGCTAACTACCAAAAGACATACAAAACAGAAACAGTTGAAAGTATTGCCTACAGGGAAACAGCCTTGTGTTTGTGAGGTTCAGGACGTATTATAAACCCTTCTGTAAAATTTTATTTCTACCATGTGCATTTATTACTTGGATAAAAACTAGAAATGGAATAAGCAATTGGTTCAAACTGTGTGTAACATGTGATTCCAATATTGTAAAAATGTCCTATTTCTAATTTTATGGCCATACACGGAAAGGAAATTTTTTATAAAAATATCATAAAATAATGGGCAGAGTGGGATTCTAACATTTGATAATAAATTGTAAATTACTGACATCTTAAAAAAATAACATTTATTAAGTGCCAGAAGTTGTTTTTGCTTACTCCAAATCTCAATTTTTTCTTAAGTAATATTGTTTATTTTTCTGTGAATTTTGTTTTAACAATATCCTTATTTATTGTATTTTAGAGTTAAATATTGGGAAAAATGTTTGTGTTTAAATCTGACACTATGTGTCACTATTTTTCTTCCTATTAGTTAAAAAAAAAAGGTTTTTTTTTCTGAGGTTTAAGGCATACGTATATTCAGCTCTAGTCTTACTACTGTGGATAAGGGCTTCAATTTTGAGTTTTACTGGAAAAAGTCTGGGCTTTCCTGGAAGTCCTCCTCACTTTGCTATTTCAGTGATTCAGAAGAACAAAAAGTACTTTAGTGACTTCTTATTTTATTAGCTTAATTGTTAGAGTAGTCCAACAGACTGCCTGGAGCTCATTTCTCTTTTGAAAAACAGAACACTTGACAAAGTGATAGTGTTCTCAGTCTAATGTGGACTGTTATATTTTCCTGTTTTTGAAGGCAGGACTGCTCTCTCTCTAGCATTTCTGAACCTTCTGAGTAAAAACCTCTAACATCCGAAATATACTGTCCCAGCATCAGCTATTGCAAGCTGGGTAAGACATAACTGCTGATTCTGCTCTTATTGTTGCTGTTTTTATTTTTTTATGTATTTTGTTAAATTTATTGGGGTTCATTGTTAATAGGGTCATATAGGTTTCAAGTGTACACTTCTATGATACATGATCTGTATATTACATGGTGTGCCCACTACCCAAAGTCAGATTATCTTCAGTCACCATATATTTGGCCCCCTTTATCCTTCCCTTCCCTCTGGTAACCACCATACTGTTGTCTGTGGCTATAAGTTTCCTAACCAAGTAGCTGCTCAAAACCCAAGGTTACTGACCATTACATAGTTGACCATTAAATAGTTGAGCATGAAAATCAAGTTGTTAAGAGGGTTTAGTTAGGCTCCCCTAATTTATTATTCATATGACAATTCTCTAATTTAGAATAAATGTGACCGACCTTGTCTCAGCACACCAAAGATAAGGATTTCCTATTGGCCTTGGAAGGTAAGTGATGAGGTACTAATTCACCACAGGTTTGGGCCTCCAAAGCTATAATTACCTGTGGGTTTGCCCCCCACCCCCATATAGGTTTTTTTTTGTAACAGTAGAAATAGAGTTTGTCAGATCTGACATTTTTCTGGATACTTTTGATGATGTGACTCCAGTTGGGTATCCTAACGTTGCATAGATTGTATATATTAACTGCATTGCATATTCTTCATTATCTATATTTTACAAGCCTAATCATTCTGAATAAGTGGTACATTTTTAGGGGATATATGACCCTCCCCCTCAAAGGGCAGTTAAATATCTTAAGTATTCCACGTTAGATTAGAGATGTAAATGGACACAATGGTTTCAACATTAAGTGAAATATACCAGCAGAGAAACTGACTTATCAGAAATAAATGCAACTATTTCTCTAAACACTTAGTCCCCTTACATATCTAATAGCAATTATATTATGGGATATTCCTCTTCACATTGGCTATTTTAAAAATGCTCACTATCTTAACTCAAAAAAAATTGAAGTTAGAGCATAGCAATATGAAACTATAAAGTAAATCAGTGATGGAGATACACATTGACCTGTGTAAATTTGAGAACAGCATTACCTTATCTAATGAGTATATCAAGGTGTATTAGATTAGTTTTCAGCTGTAAAATTGATTTATGTATGCTATATCAGTATGCCAAAAAATTACACTATTCAAACAGTATGATTTCTAAGCTTTTCTTTAAAATAGGAAAAAAACTGATGTATAGATTTGCCTTTTCTAGTTGCATTGACATGCTCAAATAAAATTAGTTTAACTGATTCTATTACATATATGTTCTAGTAATTTGGGTTTTGGAACAGGTGGATGTATAGATTCTAAAGCGATTTTTTTTTCTTTTTCAGTTAAAGCACTGAATCATCTCTTCATCCATCTCTACCACTGGCTTTTATACTCTCCTAGCAAAAATTGCAAACGTTTGCCATCTACCCTCACTAAAAATTAATAGTATTTTACTCCAATTCTACTTTCAGAGTTATTGTTATCTCACGTTTTATAGGTGGGTAAGGACATCACTTATTTTTGGTCCCTCAAAAATTTTGAACACCTTTCTTTACATTTTGATAGTTCAAGAATACACTTTGGGCCTTCAAACAAATGAAAATACAAGTAGACAAACTAAGACCTCTATTTCCTAGCTTGCCCTCCTAGGGAGCAGATGGGTGATCATGTCATGTAGGTTCTCCCACTCAGATACAACCAGAGATACTGGATCACAGAAAAATTACACCACTTTAAGGAAAGGCCAGGCAAGGAGCCTTTATTTTACTGGCACTGGGAATTGGCAGAGCAGTGTCTCTCTGGACTCAGCAGTGGCAACTATTTTACGACTGTGATACCTCCTCCCCCCAAAAAAATTGTTTCTGGAAGTTCAGCATAGAGTAGTTTTTCTAGCCCTTCCAAGAGTCTAAAATCTATTTAGGGCTGAATAGTAAGTCCCTTCCTGCTTACTAGCCAGGTACAGTCCACTCTCTGATCTCAAGATTAGAGAGGAGCAAGACAATTGACTATGAAGGTATTAGTTCTTTATCAATGTAGGTTACTAATTTCATTTCGTCTAACTCCCCAAATCTTGGTGTTCTCCACGCTTGTTTAGCTTTATAAGAAACTGCCAATTGTCTTAAGTGGCTGAACTGTTTTGCATTCTCACCATCAATGACTGAGAGTTTCTGTTGATCTTCATTCTCACTGGCTATTTGTGTTGTCAGCTGATTTTTTCAATTGCCATTTACAAGTATATAGTGGTATTACTTTGTTTTAATTGATATTTCTCTAATGAAAAATGATGTTGAGTATTTAAAGTGTATTCGCCATTTGTATGTATACCTTCAAAAGTGAGATGTGTGCTCTAATATTTTATAGTCCTAAATTGGATTGTTTATTTTCTTAAGATTCCGTTTTAAATGTTCCTTGTATATTTTTTATCTTTTTTTCTTAACTTTATTGAGGTAAAATGTAACCTTTATAATGCAGAAGTGGATAAAGGAACCATGCCAACAAGTGTGCATACATATACATACACACATGCATATTCCTCATGATTTACTTCCTCACATACACTTATCACATTTGATGTCCCAAGGAGAATTAGAAAGTGTGTTCTTTTCTGCATATTCTTTGCTGGAGACATCTAGCTTCTCACTTAGCTTCAAGTCAGGCCACATCTCCTTAATCTCTGTATAATTGGCATGACTTTCACTTAAATCTTTCTACATTCAGGTTTTGAAAGTTTATGGCATATATGTTTATTTAAAAAAGGAATATATTTAGGTGTTGCATGTGTTCCTAACAACAATTATTCAGTAAAATGCTGAAAAATAATTAGTGGGTTAGGAGGAATGGGATGAGGCAAGAATTTAGGTATAATTGACAAATAAAATTTGTATATATTTAAGACATATAATGTGATTTAAAAATATTTGTATTGATTTCAGAGAGGAAGGAAGAGGGAGTGAGAGATAGAAATATCAATGTTGAGAGAGAATCATTATCAGCTGCATCCTGCACACCCCCCACAAGGGATGGAGCCTGCAACCCAGGCTTGTGCTTGACCAGGAATCAAACCATGACCTCCTGGTTCATAGGTTGACACTCAACCACTGAGCCACAGTGGCCAGGCTATAATGTGATGTTTTGATGTAGATTTTGAAGCAAGTAAGTAAGGCTCTTAGGAGTGACATTCATGAAGGAGTGCAGACGATGGAGTTCTCACTTGAGAGGAGAGAGATTCAGTACTCAGGTTAACTGAGGTGTGGCCAGCAGTGAGATATGAGGTCCCTACATCAATGTTTTCTGAAAAGGTGACCCTTCAAATTCTAATTTCACTTATTATTCTGAAGAAGAATATTCTAAACTTAAATAATTTGAGGAATATTTTGTCAAAACACACTCATGGTGAAAGAGAAGACCTGTCAGCGTCAGCATATTCAAGATTCTCAGAAATTTCCTACACGGAGGCAACCCGTGTTATTTGTGTTTCCCAGAATTTTACAATTTCCCCTCTATGGCATAGTCCTCGTTCATGTCATGAAATTTGGAGAATGTTCTTGTATTTCCTTACTTTTTTTTCCATTCTCATTATTTTTCTTTCCATTTTCCATCTTCCATCAGAAGCTTAGACAGGAATGTCTTTTGCATTTTTATCAACAGTGTCCCAAAAGGCACTCAAAATGTGTCCTTTTTTTCATTCTCTTTCTTGGACAGCAGTGTTACATCATGAATTGTGTAACACTTAATCATGATAGTGCCAAAGGCTGTGCTAAACATGGGCATTAAAAAGCCAAATGTTTTTCTTATGAGTGTGCCAAATCAGGGTGAGTTTCCTGTCCTTTTTTTTTTTTTTGGCTAGAGTTTCCTGATATATTAAAACTCACAATATTGTTTTCCAACATTAAACTTCCAATAGTTACTTATTATTATAACAAAAGTATGCATTCATACAAAATTTAGGCAATTTATCATTCTATATTTTAGTACTTAGATTTTTAATTGTATTAAAGAAAAAATTAAATGGTATGATTATTATTATTACTTAAATTACATGGGTTTTCTACATGAAGAAATTTGCTTTATATTCATTAAGTTGTCTCTTAGGTATAGCCACGGTTTTTTCACGATCTTAGCCTTATTGTTTCAACCAGGCTTAAAAAGAGAATTTAAAAGGAATGATATCAATGCTGACTTTTAGCATATCGGGATCAGTTTTATCTTTAATGTTAGTCATTTTCTAACAACACTTAGATCTTGTAGTGTAGACTAATGGTTATCTCCAAATTCTTGTTTCCCCTTTCTTTCGTTGCCAGAATTTTAACTGGAAATACAGATATATAATGGAACGAAGACTGTACTTTACAGCCCTTCTTGTGTCTAGATGTGGTTGTATGACTAAGTTCAAGCCAAAAAGAATGTCAGTAGAAGCTCCCTCTATCAGCTGCCAGAAGCCTTCCTTTCCCCTCTTCCTTCCTCCTTCCTTTAAACTAATGTCTGGAGCGATCTGCCTCTTTGGCTCTTAGTTCAGTGGGCTGAGTGTATTTTCTCATTGCTCTTTATTGAATTTAAATCTTTATAAACCACTTTTGACTGCAACTAAGAGAAACTTCACACACAGTCTTTGTGACAAGTACTTATCGCCTTGTACAACTGAATTGTCATTTCAATAATAAACTACAGAGAACCTCAGGCTCACTTTGTTCTAATCACGTTATCCCTTTACTACTGCAGTGGATTTTACACTGGAATTTGCATTCCAAGTTATTGTGACCCGGAGACACAATAGAGTATATAGTCTTTTTAATTGTCATTTATAAAATGAAAACAAAGTTATTTTTATGTACTAGGTTATAAAATGCATTTTAGATTAAAGACCATATAGCAATTAGCAGTTCACAAGGTGTTTTTTATTGCACATATTTAAAACACACACACACACACACACACTTGTTCATACATAGAGAAGAGTGCTAAACACTTTTCGTGAATGATAAATTGATTCTGGTCTCTTCAGTATCTCACCCTCATCAGCATAAGGCCAGTCCACAATCATCTAATACGATGCAGCCAGCCTAAGAATTTCCTTGAGGTCTGCTTATCTTATTGTGATTTCCTGCAATCACAGGTATTGATTATATTGATTACATTGGCCATTTTGAATATCAGAGTTTAATTTTGGCAGCAACAATATAACTGATTCAAGCCAGAATTTGCTTGAATTATAGGTCCAGGTCTACTTCACCATGGAAGAATCCAAGTTGTCCTCAACCTTGGAGTCACCCTTACTCATTTGAAATTTTTAGAGAAGAGGGAGTGTGTGGGAAGATACCAGTAATTCAGTGATGGCCCTGATGATCAACAGCACAGTTTCTCACCATTGTTATAACTGACATTTTGAACTAAAGGTTCTCTGTTGTGGAATCCATGAATTGTAAGATGTTTAGCAACATCTTTGGCTTCTACACAGTAGCCAGCAGCAACCCTTTCTCCCAAGTTTTAACAACCAAAAATATCTCCAGACATTGCCAGATGTTCCCTAGGTGGCATAGTTGCCCCCTGTTGAAAACAGTTGATCTTATCTTTAGTTATCATGTATGGAATTTCTGGGACAACACTATGTTTTTGTTTTTTTGGAAAGGTAATATATTTTCCTGGTTTCAGAAACAAGTGGTTGTAATTGTTGTGTTTTCTTGTAGCATACTCATTAAGAGAAAATGTTATTTGATATTGGGTAAGAAGAGAAAAAAATGTAGCCCCCATTAATTTAGTCTCCACGAGGCAGCTTTATAGGATACTATTAGAACCCTATCAATATAAAAGATTTCACCTGGTAGTTGGAAGTACAAAATGTCACTCATAACATGGACTTCAGGACTGTGTAATTTAGCCTGTTTCTCTGTTCAAAATCTCATCATACCCCACATGTTCAACTGAAAGGGCCTACTTTCAGTTTCTCTAATGCACTTTCACCCATAAGTCTCCCTCCAGTAGGAGTGAATCCTCTTCCACATCCCCCCACCACAGCCATGTTTAACATGCTCCCTCCAGACAATAATTAATGCCAGCTAATGTCAGCTTAAAGATCTCAGCTTAACTATCATTACTCAGAGAAAATGTAACCTAAAGTTTGCCTCATTATTATTATATTTTTAGATATGACATTGTTTTTCCATTTTGTGACATATAAAAATTTTACAATAATATTCAGTAAAATTTAAACTTAATATATCCATCTTTACCACTATATGACCTAGGGACTATATTTGGAAATCTTGTGGATACCCACTATTCACAAATGTGTTAGAGAAATATGTAGGGAATGATCATTGATCCTTGAGTCTCTTATCTCCTCAGTTTTAGTACCTACAAAATTTGTGATTTATATACTTCTAGTTTAGGAAGTCTGTGAAAAAAATTTTCTCATGTCTGAATCATTGGGTATAAAAATAAAATTGTAATATTATTTGTCAGAGGCTGTATACAAGATATCTTCTCTGTAAAAAGTCCAAGACTATCTTGGCTAAAGATAAAATATTAAGTGAGAGTTTGGTGTGAAATAGTGCCTAAGGACTATTAATTGGTATACTAAATTTAGGAGGCTCATGGTGTGGGTAGCATGGCTGAGAGACTACTAAACAGATGGGAAGGACAAGCTACTTACCATAAATAGTACGTATGAGAACTGGTCCTGATAATCTAGATTTAAGGCTCTCACTTCTTATGTTGAGACTATGCAAATTGGGTGTATAAAAATTTTAGCCAACCATTTTAAATATCGCATCATTATGGACATTTCATTGTCTCATAATTTGGCTCTTCTGCCTATGAGCCCAGAAAGACACCGGCATTTATTTTTTTCATGGGTGGGATAGAAGAGTTCCTTTCACATTTTTCAACACTGAGAAACTGTCACAGGTTATGTCCATTTTTCTTCTGTACTAAGGTTCATCAGTGTGAGTAGAGAGACGCAAAGCCTAATCATGGATCTTGGCTTGTTCCTAAATTTATCTGGATAAAATTGTTAGCTGCAGAGGAAAATGAAGAAAGAATCAGCATTTTATTTTCAAACTCAAGACACTGATACTTACACACACAATTATGTGCTTCTTGGATGAATAAAAGAAGGAAGGAAAGAAAGAAGGAAGGAATGGGGAGGGAGAGAAAGAGGGAGGAAAAGATTAATAATAATGATTAAATCTTTTTTTTAATAGACCATCCCTTAGTGAATATTTGGTTGCTAATGCATACAGCTTATTTATCTTCTAGAAAGAATATTAGACTTAGTATGAATGCATGATGAAAAGAAAAAAAAATTATATTTGGTTTTCACAGATCTTTTTTTTAAAGTTCTTATTAATTTAAACTTGTATAATCTTATTTAAAACTTTAAAAAAGATTTGAAGGGAGATAGATATCACCTAGTGATGCACACCATCCCCATGAGAATTGTCATTGAGTGGTTAACTCCGGGTGGGATAGAGATTCTCACTAGTCTTTCAACTCACTGCTTGTACATTTATTCATTTGGTTTTAATTTCTCTTACTTCTGTTCCTCTCTGTTGTTTTCTTGAGGTATCATTAAAACTTTACCTTCAAGTTTTGAAGTTTTGGAATAATTCCCTCAATTTTTTTTTCCCCTATGGATCATTCTATCCATTTATTTTCTCTAAATTAGCTGTTGTTTTTGTGAGTTGTGTTCAGTAGAGGTTTTGAAGAGAGGTGTTTTTGTTTGTGTGTTGTTTTTTGAATTGGAGGGATGGAAAGGAGGGATGCTTTCTTTGTAGCAGCTGTAACACGTTAGGAGGGAGCAAGATCTCAAAGAGTATATTACCCTAACTTTGCTTACAGGGATGGTTTTAGAGTGCACTGCATGCAGAGAAAGCATTTGTTTCACAAAATTATTTATTATAGGAATCAATCAGATCACCAGCTCTCTGTTACCATGGGCCATCTGCTAGAGATGGAACAGCTTTGTCACACACAACCCTTATTTGTATCAGCATTCCTGGTAGGGAATTTTAACTGTAATTATCTCTCAACAGGATTCTTAGGTCATCAGTAGGTTAGTTGTTGTCTAGAGAATACTAGAAATACTAGAGGAAGAAAGGACACACTTACCCAAACCATAGCCATTTTCCTGAGCTCATTTGACTCAATTTATTTTTTTAATATATTTTTTAATTGATATTTTACAGAGAGGAAGGGAGAAGGATAGAGAGCTAGAAACATCGATGAGAGAGAAACATCGATCAGCTGCCTCCTGCACACCCCCCACTGGGGATGTGCCCGCAACCAAGGTACATGCCCTTGACCGGAATCGAACCCGGGACCTTTCAGTCTGCAGGCCGACGCTCTATCCACTGAGCCAAACCGATTTCGGCTCATTTGACTCAATTTAACTGCAGAGGGCATTTAACTAGTTAAAATCTTGGGTTTTAACTCTCAGGAGTCACCAAGGAACTAGAGATTAGGATTCATGGAGCCTGAACTTTCCAGCTCATTGCCTAACCTGCTGAGTCGTACTGTTTCTTTATCATTCTGTGCACAAGAACGGTGGCACACAGTGATGCTGTACTAATGCACACTCCATGCCTGCGGTAGGCATTGAAAGTTGGTGTAATCAGATTGGTAACAGAAATTAACATAGAAACCCAACAAGCTAGAGTTTGTTTTGAGGTGACAGTGACCCTTTCTCTGTATTTTAAAATGACCACCACTGATACACTTTGTTTACTGAACCAATGTTAAGAAAGTGCTAAGGACTTTCATGAAACAAAAGCTCTGGTACAGAAGGAGTTATATTTGTTCTGGGTGTAGTATGGTAAAAAGAAGCCTGCATTGTCAGGAGACTTGATTTGATCTTTGCACTGTCACTTACGTTATGTGATCTCAAAGAAGACATTTCATCATTTGGTTTTAAATATCCTCATGTATACAAAAAGACTAGAGATGCCTGCACTATCCATTTGATAAACTTACTGTAATGCTAGTTTAAGTTATAACCATTTTATAAAGTGAAGCAGTGCCATTCTATGTTAAGTTGAAATACACTTAAGTGTGAAACACTTTTGTTTCTGTGGCTGTGATCTAAAGTTTCCCCTGATTTATGAAAAGTTCTGGATGTATTGAGCTGAAAGCTAGACATGGTGATATTCATTATTAAGGTTCATTGTCAGAAATATTGAAGAATGTTCAATTATATGCTAGCAAAAGAACTTAAAAGGTGGAGTACATAATAGAGGTTATGGTCTAATGGAGGATAATGTTTGTCCCCCAAACAACCACAAGGTAACATTTTGAATTTATGGTTTTGAATATATTTTCTAGAATGTCTCTAGCATATTAAAATTTTTGCAACATGATTTTATGCCAAGAAAATTAAAAGGTATTGTTTGTTTTCATAGCACTTGACAATACTAAGCCGATTGTTACACTCCATTGTGGAGAAGTTGAAAATGACTTTATGCTATGAAATTTTGAAGATGTTATTGTTGGAATATGGAATGGATTTCGGTGGTTGAACAAACATTTGAAATTTTATATTTAGTCAAAGGCATTCCCTTTATGACTGAAATGTATCAACATAAATACCTTTCTTTTACATTTCTGCATATTTTTTCTCCAATTTGGTAAATGTAGAAGGATGAGAAAAATCTAATTCTAATTTATAATTATTTAATGAGATCCAAGAAATCTTTACAGTATCATTTCTGGAGTATGCCAATATCTATTTTATTTTATTTATAATTCTTGAATGTGCCAATATTTTCATCATCTATGTCCTTGTTAAGAGGCATTTGTCTGGAAATTGAAATATATAAACATTGATGTCCTGTCAGCTTTTATCTGCTTGTGAAGGGAAAACATTTTTATGTGACCAAATGACTGTGTTGCATGTGCAATAACTATAAGATAGAGTAAAAATCACAGAGTGTAGTGTGGTACATCATATGTAACAGAAAAGTTATTTTCTACCCACATTTTTTAAATATGCATATTTGTTTTGCATATACATAATGAATCAGACCTGGAAGTATCAGTGGTAGGCCTAAAGTTGCATTTACCCACTGCAAAAAAATGTTCCCCATGAGTTTGGATGTAGCTAACTTCCAAGACAAAGAGAACTTAAGCAGCAATGGTATATGTCCCCTCCCCACTTCAAGGTAGTCAGGCTTTGACTGCCATTCAAACTAACAGATAATATGTCCAATCTAAATGGGAAATAAGGCAAACTAACAGGATAATACATTTTAGGTAGTATTTATCACTATAGCAATTTTCTTTAATGGTTGTCATTAAGTATCCTGAAATTGCATTTGTTATATTAATAAGGAAAAAATATCTATAATATCCAAAGATCTTTCTCTTAATTTATTTTTTATCAAAAGGGCCATAGCAATTCTCTAACTGGTAGTTGACATTCTTTGAAATCTTTTCATTTCTACTATAAAATTTAGCCCTTCTGTACTCCTCCTCTTCCTGCCCCACTTTCTCCCCCACAGTCTTCCTCTTCCTCCTCTCTCTCTCTCTCTCTCTCTCTCTCTCTCTCTCTCTCTCTCTCTCCCTCCCTCCCCCCCTCTCTCCCTCTCTCCCTCCCCCTTCTCTCTCTCTCTCTCTCTCTCTCTCTCTCTCTCTCTCTCTCTCTCTCCCTCCCTCCCCCCCCTCTCTCCCTCTCTCCCTCCCCCTTCTCTCTCTCTCTCCCTCCCTCTCTTCCCCTCCCCACCCCCCTCTTAGATTTCTCATCCACTTCTGGCTGTTCACAGGTTGTAGCCTTTATTACCCCAAGTCTCAGTGTTCTCATTGCACAGTAAAGGTAACACTCTCACTACATAGGTTTGTTATAAGAATTAAATGTTGTGCCGGGCACTCAAAATGCTTAGCATTAGCGCATAAACACTTGATAAATAGTGACTATTATTACTACCTCCCTGAGCAATACCATTGATGCTAGTGATCTTTGAACTCCTGGTACTTAGTGTCTGGTTCTCGATAAATGATGATTAAATGGAACTGTTTCACATATCATGTCAAATCAATTTTCTGAACACCAGACCCTGGTAGTGATCAACTGTTCCACTGCAAAGGCTGGTGTTTTGGTTTTTATTACACGCCACTGCCAAGTTCTGGTAACAAACAACAACAACAAAACAACAACAACAAATACCTAGAAACTACCTGTCTAAACTTAGCCTTACCTACCACCAATTTTCTTAGGTGTCCTTTGTTTCCTTTATTTTTTTATTCATTATCTCCCTACCTCTTTATCTATAGCTATCATCAGTCTGTTTGTCTGTATCTAATCAAGCGATATTCTTTTCTTTTGCTCTTTATCTGGCAAATCAGAAAAATCTTTGAAGACAAAACTTAAATATTGTTTTCGGATTTTATATTATTATTTTTTGGTAACCATCCCCCACTTCAGCCTGAGGTATAGTTGTTACCTTCTCTGTATGCTCATTCCATTTTGTACACACTTTTATTTAAGCACTTATCATATACATGCAAAGTTAGTGTTAACCTCTGTTGTCTTTCTTTAGACACTGAGCTCTTCCAAGGTAAGAGTATCCTGTTCTTTGAAACATCTTCTAACACCTAAATTAAAATTTTACTTTAAATAATTCCCCAGCAACAATGACAACTGTACCTAACAGACAAATGTTGGTTTGATAATTTCCTGGTAAAGGCATTCCCATGGCTCTTTAGAGAAATGAATTATTTTGAGTCTTGGACAAGAGAGGTGTAAGGTAAGATATTTTTGTGCAAGAATGTTTTAAAAAGTGCTCAGAAACTGGTGAAGACAAACTAAAAATTTATAGGAACCAGATTAAAAGGCTCTCACTGGCCACATTATTGACAATTTGAGCATCAAAAAGAATCAAAACACTTTTATATATAACACAATGACTATAAAAGAATCTATAATTCAATAGCAGTATTAAAAATAGTGTTAAGAGCAGGAAGAAAGTTATCCCTTTATATAAAATATAAATAATAAATTAAAAAGAATGGTGGAAATAGGAAATCACCATGTTACAATTCTCACTGAAATAATTGATTCAGATAAGGATCTTCAGTAGATACTAAAATTACTGAATAAAAAATTATTAAGGAGAAAATTATTTTCATAATCTCAAAGTATTATAAGAGGACAAGATTAAAGTTCCATATAAACTGATGAACAAAACAGATCCAGAGACACAGAAGCATGGAATAGTCTGATGAATCTCAGAGGCAAGGCAATGGTGGGTGGGTGGGTGGGTGGGGAGAGATTAACCAAAGAACTTATATGCATATATTCATAACCCATGGACACAGACAATAGTGTGGTGAAGGCCTGAGTGAGGACAGGTGTGGGTGGAGGGGGTTAATGGGGGAAAAGGACATCTGTAATACTTTCAACAATAAAGATAAATTTAAGAATAACAAGTTCCATAGACTCACCAAATTATTGACCTTACCATCACCAATACTGTATTGTGTCAAACTGACATCATGCTCCCAATGAGAAGTGCTGAGAAGGCACAGTGTCACATGTGTAACAATGTCACCAGCAACAATAAAGAAACAAGCAAGTCATAGTCAAGGAACATTTTGCAAAACCAGTAGCCTATATTAAAAAAACACACACAAAAAAACAAAACAAAAACAACACATCAATATTGTGAAGAAAATAAATAAGTAAAATTATGTGTGCTGGGAGACTGTTATAGTTTAAAGAGGCATCACAGTTAAACTCAATTTTGTAATCCTCAATTGAACCTTGTATCCAGAAAGAGAAAAGCATGTATAAAATAATTAGGAGACAATTAAATTTATATTCCATAATTGAATTGTACAAAATTAAATTTCTTGAGAGGATAATATGTTTATGTGTTTTGGTTACATAGAGAAGGACCTTGTTATTAAGATATACAAATTAAAATTTTTAATATGCATATACTAGAGGCCCAGTGCATGAAATTCATGCACTGGGGGGCGGGGTCCCTCCACCAGGCCTGCGCCCTCCCTCTTGCAGTCCGGGACCCCTCAGGGGATGTCCGCCTGCAGAGAGCGGGCCTAAGCCGGCAGTTGGACATTCCTCTCACAGTCCCAGACCCCTCGCTCCTTACTGCCTGCCTGCTCCTTACCACTCGGCTCGCTGCTCCTTAGTGCTGCAGTGGAGGTGGGAGAGGCTCCCGCCACCTCCGCTGCACTCACCAACCGTGAGCCCAGCTTCTGCCTGAGCGGCGCTCCCCCTGTGGGAGTGCACTGACCACCAGGGGGAAGCTCCTGTGTTGAGCATCTGCCCCCTCGTGGTCAGTGCACATCATAGCGACCGGTCATTCTGGTCATTCCACCACAAAGGTCGCTTAGGCTTTTATTATATAGATTAAATAAAGCAGTGTTGTGTTTATAGCAGATTTATTTATAATCGCCAAAGCTTGACACTAATCAAAATGTTCTTCAGTAGGTGAACGGATAAATAGACTAATTATCTACACAATAGAGTATTACTTCATGCTGAAAAGAAATGAGTATCAAACCATGAAAAGACAGGGAAGAACCTTAAATGAATTTTACTAAGTAAGAGATGCCAATCTAAAAAGGTTACATACTGTTTAATTCCAACTGTATGATGTTCTGGAAAAGGCAAAATGATGGAGACAGTAAAAAGATAAATTGTTGACAGGAGTTAGGGGGAAAGCAAGGCTGAATAGGCAGAGCACTGAGGATTTTTAGGGTAGTGAAACTATTCTGTTGGATACCTGTAGCATATACAGAGTGAACCCTGATGTAAACTACAAATTTAGGAGATAATGATATGTCAGTACCAACAAAAGTACAAGGTTGGTTCAGGCCATAGTTGAGGAGACTGTGCATGTTAGGGGAAGGGATTAATAGAAACTATGTACTTACTTTGCTGTAAACCTAAGCCTGCTCTAAAGATAGGTTTGCCATTTGTATTGCTTCACTTGTGAATTGCAGGTTTTTCTCTTTTGTTCCTTTTTATTTCAAATGGCTATACCATGTATTGAATAAACTTTTCCCATTAATTTAAAATGTCTTGTCAAATTTTGTATTAAGTGACCTTTCTTGGACTAAAAAAATTATATATATATATATATATATATATATATATATATATATATATATATATATTAAATACTGCTTAAAATTCCCTTCAGTGGTTTTTCCATTATGTGGTGTTTTATTTTTTGTTTTGGTTTCTTCTGCCAAGGATGTTTGCAAAATTTTTCAATATGAAAGTTTTCAATAGAAAATAGCTGTATTTATTATTTAAATTGATATTTTCCACAAGCCTGTTGTAATTATACAGCATCAACTGTCATCATCATAACGATAAGCATAAACATGTATTGAACACTTTTACTATGCCCAGAACTTGATTAAGCCATTTGTAGACCTGATCTCATTTGTTCCTCAGTACAACCTGCTCTGTACATATGAAAATAGTGAAGCTTTGAGGATTTTAATAACTTACCCAAAGCTGTACCAATAATAAAGATGAGTCAGGACTCCACACAACAACCCTCCATAGCTCAAAACCCCATTTCTTAGCAATCGTATAATACTAAGCTCTTTTGCTCTGTAGATCTTGTTTCAGTCAATGGTTTTATTTTCATTACATCCTTGCACATTCTATTTGATTTGTCTTATTCTCTCCTTCAGTTCAGCAGCATCCATCACTTACATATTGGATTCTTTTGGTCTTCGATTCTCTCTTTGACTTCGGTATCCTTGTTTTGTTTCCCTCATCTTTTTTTTAACCTGTGTTTTTCTTATTGTCATGAATTCAGTTTTTCAGGCTGGTCTATTTAGGAATTTAATTTGAACTTCTGACATGATGTCAATTTATAACATGACATGTGTTTGGACAATGAAGATTTAAATACTATATCACAACTGATTTTTTCAATAACAATACATCTCAGATGATATAATGCAGCTAGAACATAGATTAGCGCAATAGGAGATGATATTCACAAATGGGTTATAGGTATTTAAACACAATTAAAATAAAATTAATATAACTAGACAAGTAAAGACTAAATTTAATAGCAGAGAAATGATTGGGTCATTTTAAAATAATTGTGTGACTAATTAAAAATTGCATACCGGTAATCTTGAAAATCAGAGACCCAAAACTGAAAGGGCATTGCACTTGGATCAGATTTTAAATAAAAGTTCTTAAGTACTGTGTAATGTGAGTAAGTATCTTAGCCTTTTTCAATGTTTCATATCTGTTAAGTGTTAAAATTAATATCTTCTCCATAATAGTGTTTTTTTTAAAATATATTTTATTGATATTTTACAGAGAGGAAGGGAGAGGGACAGAGAGCTAGAAACATCGATGAGAGAGAAACATCGATCAGCCGCCTCCTGCACACCCCCTACTGGGGATGTGCCCGCAACCAAGGTACATGCCCTTGACCGGAATCGAACCCGGGACCCTTCAGTCCGCAGGCCGACGCTCTATCCACTGAGCCAAACTGGTTTTGGCTCCATAATAGTGTTTTTAAAATAAATCAATATTGCTTAAAGGAAATTTTAGGCCATGAAATATGTTAGAACTATTATTATTTTGATATAAAAATTATTGTCTTTAGCTGCCAGCACTTAGGCAAACTACAGTTCTTTGCTTAGATATTTAAATTTGTCATTGTTGTAAGAGATCAAGAATGTGCTGTGTCATAACTCTATAGAAGGAGCTAGAATCAGCATTTTTCCTTTGTTAATGCGCATACCCCTCAAATGGTAGGAGCATTAACAAATTCTTTTTCAGATATGCAAGTGCTCAAGGGCATGTTTCTGAATACTGTACTGCTTTAAAAATAAATAAAAAGAAATATGAAATGTAGGAGCTGGGATTTCAGCCAGTGAGGTCTGCCATTTCCGCAGCATGGAGTGTACACTAAGCTTGGTGGCAGTTAGCAGTAGCAACTCATGAATGCGGACAGATTTATGCAGGGCGACCTTCACGACTCAATGTGGGGAGCTTTGTGATTTCCACAGGGGTTACTGAGGGGGCATTCCATTGACAACCACAATGAGTGTCTATCTCCCTGGCATTTTTAGAGCACATCTTTATGCATCAGAAAACCTCAGCCTTGCACAGGGCTTCTTTCTAAAGAGCCACACTCGTGGATGAATCTTGCAAAGGATCAAGTTCCTCTGCATACTTGTCAATTAGCTAGCCACAAACTCAGGGGCTTTTTTTTTTCCTTTCCAGAATTTTGCTCCTCCACTGACACAAGACTCTCCAAACTTGTATTTCTGTGATAGAAATTATTAAACCTATGTTGGAGTCAAAGTGGACAGGATCTGTGATGGCTACTTGTATGTTTTTTTTGGAATGACATTTGATCTTGGAATCAAAGGGCATTGATGTGATGCGGTGATGACAAAGCATAAGCAGATCGTTTCGTTTCCCTTATGGAAAGTATTACCGTTCAAGTAGATTAGTGAGGTGCAAAGGCGTATTGCATCTACACTTCACCGGGACATTTATCGAACCCAATATTAATTCCATTCTGGAAAGGTGCAAGTAATCCCAGTGTCCTCAGAGCAAACTAACAGTTGAACTGATTTCAGTCTCAGAGCAGGTGCACCGAGACTTACCCTGTTTTTGTCTTACTCCTACTGATTGATGGGGATGATATTATAAAAATATTGTTAACAAATTTGCAGAAGAGAAAAATATGCAATTAGAACCATGTTCCAAAAAGATTTCTGAAAATGAAAGCAGTGATCTAAAGCTAGCATGATCATATTTAACAGCAAAAAAAAAAAAAAAAAATGTGCCTGATTGCAAGTGAAATCAGAGATATTTGCTTGGGAAAGAAGACTGATTTAGAAGTAGAGGAAGGCGCATTAAAAAACGTTCAGTGGTCTGTTCAGTAGAAGAGATACCAGAAATACAAGAGACAGAAATGGAATCCATGATGTAGCCTAGACAGAGACTCATTTGGACTCAATATAAAGAAATTCAAATAGAATTTCCAGAGAAAGAGGAGGGTGCTTCAGGATTAGTGATGTCCCAACAGAATTTGGAGGACACTGGATTCGCTATGTGTGAGGAATGAAAAGGGGCAGCCTTTAAATGATGCCTTTAGCCGTGAGCATCTATGCTTTCATAGCTGTTGGGCTCAGTTGATTTTGAATTAGTTAAAAGCAGTACACGTTTAAATCCTTCCCTTTAAAAGAAAAAAGTCCAATGTGAAAAATTCAAAACATGTTTAATTTTACAAACAGTAGGGGATCACTGTGTTTGACAGTGTTATTAGTTCTGTTCACCTAGCACAGAGATATCTTGTACAAGATTTCACAGTTTTTAAAATAAAAAACACAGTGGATTGTTTCCATATGCTCGTACCCCCTCACTATTGAAACTAATGTAGAATAAAAAACAGTTACCAAATGAGAAACTAAGGTCATTTTCAGTATAATTCCCCTGACTTCAACTGACATGATCATTTATTCAAATACATTTCATTGTTATATGCTATGATAGCTTACCAAACTTTATCATTCAAAATATCTCTCCTTGATATTTTTTACCAATGTCTGTCTTCCTTCTTTTTTTATTTATTTATGTTTTTATTGATTTCAGAGAGGGAGAAAGAGATAGAAACATCAATGATGAGAGATCAACATCATTGATCGGCTGCCTCCTGCAGGCCCCACACTGGGGATCAAGCCCACAACCCAGGCATGTGCCGTGACCGGGAATTGAACAGTGACCTTTTTCAGAGGTTGACACTCAACCACTGAGCCATGCTGGCTGGGCTGTCTTCCCTCTTAAAAGCCATCTGTTTTGATAAAGTGCCTGTAGCTCTTGGAACAGTAGCTTTCCTTTTTTTGTTGTTGTTAAATGAATATATTTTATATAATCTTTTGCATCTGAATTTTGTTTCCCCCATCTCTTTGTCCCCATTACCTAGCATGTGTACAGTAGAACTTTACTTTTTATTGAATTGAAAGTAAATGCTATATTTGCCTGCAGCATTCAAAATATTCACCAAATGCTTTGAAAGTATGTCTTCAAGTCATAAGGATTCCTTAATCCCTGAAACTATTTTAATGGCATGGAATGTGTTTGCCTTTATTGATCTTTCATATTCATAAATTCTTTTAAACAGTTTTAAAATATTTTTAAAATGTGTGCATTTGCCCAGCTGGTGTGGCCCAATGGTTGAGGGTTGACCTATGGACCAGAGGTCATAGTTCAATTCCTGTCGGAGTTGAGGGGGCATATGCCTGGGTTGCGGGCTCAATCCTCAGTGAGGGGCATGCTGGAGGCAGATCAACGATTTTCTCTCATCATTGATGTTTCTATCTCTCTCTCTCCCTTTCCCTTCCTCTCAGAAATCAATAAAAATTTTTTTAAAAAGTGCATTGTTTCTTTGATCTAAACTCTTTGCACCTGATAGAACATTCTGATTGCATTTAACATGTGATAGATTATATTTTGCAGGGTTTCCACATAAATCACTTTATTGATCTGATATTTGTCATACTTTTAAATTCAGTTTCATTTTTGATACTTCTATGTTTTAAGCCTTTAGAGAAAATGAGTTAATTTGTTTTCACCACTTCAAAATAAGAAATATGTTGGCTCAATATTTTTAATGATTTCCACAGAAAGTTATTCATATTTCAAATACTTTCTACATATTTATGATTATTCAATCTATTGCATTTTTTATACATTGAATTTGAAATAACCCTTAGTAGAAGAATTCTAAGATGAACTTCAAGATTTCCTGTTTCCTGTATAATCGCCACATGCCCTGTATAATCTCCACATTTCTTAGGAAGAAGTAGTCCAGGTGTCCTGGAAGAAAGAAAATATTCATGCTACGAATTATCTATGCTGGACACATGGTAAAAAACTACAGGCAGCATCTAGTTGCTGAGAGCTGACCCCAGCCAATAGCTAGCAGGATACTGGGGACTTCAGCCCAAAGTTGCAAGGAAATGAAGCCTGCCAACAATCAGTGAACTTGAAAGAGAATCGTGAGCCAAGAGATCTGCAACTCCACTCGCCATCTTGATTTCAGCCCATGAGACTCTGAACAGAGAATCCAGCCACATCGTGTCCAGTTTTATGACCTATTAAACCTCTGAGGTAATTCATTTGTGTTGACTTAAGCCACTCCATTTGTGACTTCAGTTACACAGCAATAGAAAACATAAAAGTCAGTAAATTTGTCATATGAAGCTTAACACAATTGAGTGTCAAAGGAAAACTTCCCAAAGCTTCTCCTGAAGGAGACATCAGGAATGTACAAGTTTCAGGTTCAGTAGAGATCATGTAATCTAATCCAGTTAAGGAAGCTGACAAATTAAATGCCCTTTTCTAAATCATTCATAAACATGATCAAGACTGGACCAAGATCCCAGGACTCTAAATCAATGCTTTTTTCCACAGTAAACAGCTAATACATTTATTCATGATTAGAAATGGGAAGGTAAATGATGCCAGTGGGAATTGTTGGATATGTCATTTTATTTTTAATAGTTAATATACCTAAAATATCTTGTAGCTGTCTTCCTTCCTTCCTTTCTCCCTCCATCCATCTACCTATCTCTCTCTCTCTCTCTCACTCACTCTCTCTCTCTCTTTCTCTCTCTCCCTTTCCTTCCTATATTTCTTCCTCATTTTTTTCTTCCTTTCTTCATTTTTATTATCCAGGACCCAATCAAGTTTAACATATCGCATTTGAATGTGATATCTCTGAATTACCTTTTAATTCAGAAGAGCCCCCTCCTTTGTTTCCTACCCTGTATATTTTTTGAAGCCTGTCTGCCAGTCATCTTACACTGTATCTCATATATACGGGGTGACACTCTGGCACCACATGGCTTCCCTATTACTCAACAACATTTTATTTTTTTTTAATTATTTTTTTTATTTTTTAAATATATTTTATTGATTTTTTACAGAGCGGAAGGGAGAGGAGGGATAGAGAGTTAGAAACATCGATGAGAGAGAAACATCGATCAGCTGCCTCTTGCACGCCCCCTACTGGGGATGTGCCCACAACCAAGGTACATGCCCTTGACCGGAATCGAACCTGGGACCCTTGAGTCCGCAGGCCGACGCTCTATCCACTGAGCCAAACCGGTTTTGGCTACTCAACAACATTTTATTCAAAGCTTTTATCATTCATTGCTGAACCTTGCTCAATCAACTATTACAGAGCAGTTGTATTTGTTTTCTATCGTTGCCATAACAAATTATCACTTAAAATAACACAAATTTATTATTTTGCAGTTCTGAAGGTCAGAAGTATGACATTGGGCCGAAACTGGTTTGGCTCAGTGAATAGAGCGTCGGCCTGCGGACTGAAGGGTCCCGGGTTCGATTCTGGTCAAGGGCATGTACCTTGGTTGCTGGCACATCCCCAGTGGGGGATGTGCAGGAGGCAGCTGATCGATGTTTCTCTCTCATCGATGTTTCTAGCTCTCTATCCCTCTCCCTTCCTCTCTGTAAAAAATCAATAAAATATATTTAAAAAAAAAAAAAAGAAGTATGACATTGGTATGACACTGTGCTAAAATCTAAGCATCAGCACTGCCTTCCTTTCTGGGGCTCTAAGGGTGGATCTGTTTTCTTGATTTTTTCCAAATTCTACAGGCTACCCTCATTTCGTGGCTCGTGTCCCCCTTGCTCCATCTTCAAACCCAGAAAGGAGTTGGGTCCTGTTAACATTCCATCACACTGACCCTCTTCCCATAGTCACATCTCCCAGTGGCCACAGGTGTTAGAGGTTCTCTGACCTGAAGGATCCATATGAATTGATTGGGCCCATCCAGATAATTTAGGAAAGTGATCCCATCTCTGGGTCTTTAATTTAATTGTATTGGTAAAGTCCCTTTCTTCACATAAGGTAACATATTTTGAATTTTTCAAAAGAACTGCAAAATGGAGATTTAAAAATAAATTCTATCATTACCTCCACATATGTTACCTGGTATTTTTATATAAAGAAAGCCTGGCTCCTCCTCCTCTTTCTATGAATTCGGAGATTTTTTTAAGATTCAATATATTATAATCTATTTTTAAAATTTTCCTTTTTGATGCTCAAGTTGACTCAGATTGGTGATATTTTTTTAAATACTAGAGGCCCAGTGCACGGGATTCATGCACTGGTGGGAAGTGTGGCCTGCGGAGATCTGCCTGCTGCGAGAGCAGCCACTCCTCCCAGTCGGCTGAGCGGCGCTCCCACTGTGGGAGCACACTGAGCACCAGAGGGCAGCTCCTGCATTGAACATCTGCCCCCTGGTGGTCAGTGCACATCATAGCAACTGGTTGACCAGTCGTCTGGTCGTTCCACTGTTCGGTCACTGGGCTTTTATTATATGGTCTATTAGATGTTATGGAATGATTGTAATTGTCATAGGTATGATAATGGCATGGTGGCTGTGTGGTAAGGTATGCTGAATTATTTAGGGTAATGTCACCATAACTGCAACTTCCTCAGAACATAGCAGAATGACCCACTGTTTATTTTAAAAAGATGATATATAGATTCCACTTTATCATTCCTTCAAATTGTATGTATGTTTGACATGTTTCAAAAAAAATGAGGCTATTACTGTATCAAAGGTACATTGCTGTAATGTCAAAAAAGTCATCATAACATGAAGAAAGTTAATCTGTTTTTCACATTTGATTTCCAGTTAACATAGATCTTGAAGAGATTTTAAGAAAGCAAAGTAAAACATGCTGTCTGACTCCCCATAATGAAGGAAGGAGCAAGTCTGGTTCTGCTACCAAGATTACTTCTGTCTTTATCTGATTTCAGAACAGATGTCAGAATTCTCAAAAGCATTGGGATATTCTACTGGGCTAAATATTCACCATTATTTTTTTTTTTTTCTGAAATAAGGCGATTCTTTAAGTTAAATTTATTGGGGTGACATTGGTTAATAAGATTATGTAGGTTTCAAGTGTGTATTTCCATAATACATCATCTGTATATTGCATTGTTGTTGCCTATCACACAAGTCAAATCTTCTGTCACCATATATTTGAACCCCTTTACTCTTTTCTATCCCCTCAATCCCCTTCGCTGTGGTAACTACCATCCTGTTGTCTGTGTCTCTACTTCCCAGCCCAGGTGATTTAAGCTTTGTATTCTCTGATTAGGCAGGAAAGGTATAAACCATTTGCTCTCAAGTGTCCTTGGTTAGGGAAGATAAGGTCTTGCAATTCACGAGCTGGCTGTAAGTACTTCAGATTGTTTGGCCTTGTTTAATTTTCTTGTCTTGGTTTTCCCATTCCACTTGCCCAGGACTTTTCCTATCTTCTTACTATCCTGCCACAGGATCATTAGCCAAATTAAAAATAAAGTGCTGTGCCCTAGCCCAGTGGTTGGCAAACTGGCTCGCGAGCCACATGCGGCTCGCGAGCCGCGGTTTGCCACTCTGTTGACTAATGAGTTTGCCGGCCACTGACCTAGACTCTCAATTCCAATAATTACAGGCTGTTGTTGTTCCTTGTGATTAAGCCCCTATCCCAGTGGTCGGCAAACTCATTAGTCAACAGAGTGGCAAACCGTGGCTCGTGAGCCGCATGTGGCTCCCAAGCCGCAGTTTACCGACCACTACCCTAGCCAGTTTTTCTCAGTGGGTAGAGCACCAGCCTGTGGACTGAAGGGTTCTGGGTTCGATTCTGGTCAAGGACACATGCCCGGGTTGCAGTCTCGATCCCCAGTAGGGGGACTGCAGGAGGTATCACATTCTCTCTCATCATTGATGTTTCTATCTCTCTCTCCCTCTTCTTTCCTCTCTGAAATCAATAAAAATATATTTAAAAAAAATAAAGTGCTGCTTGATAAATTTGGGAAATCAGTTGTTAAAATACAGGGTTCTGATAAACTCTTGATAAAGGCTTCTTGGTCTATTGATGCTGGTTGAAGTCTTCCCAGTCTTTTTCCCTGAATGGGAAAACCAAGTTGTCATGAAGAAGGTCTTATTATGATAGAGAGATTGGCAGGTCTGCCTTGCATGTATCGCCTACATACAGAAGGCAGAAGGGGAAGCAACGTGGAACATGTGCCTAAGCTCAGAATGCAAAAGAAACGTAACAAAAAGTCTGTCTTTGGCGTAAGTAACCAAACCCATTAGGAAAATAGAGCTTATTGTGGGCAACCCTCTCACCCATCAGATCAGCCATAACATCTTTAATGGTGGCAATATTAGAGAGGTACAAACAGGTTCTCTCACATTCCCTATAACACTGCTACTGGCCAGGGAGGATACAGTTTACTCTTCCTAAATGTTGAAAGAGAGAGGGGATGGAAGAAAGGAGTAAATACCATCCAGACTCATTTTATATTCATATAACTTAAGTACATTGAAAAATATTAGGATCTGAATTTCCCTGCTTTTCCTTTGGGGATATATAATTCTCTGAAAGTGTTACCTATGCCACTGTTCCAGTTTCCTATTTCATGTTTGTCTTAGAGAAGTTGAAGTTTGACATTGCTTTTTTACACCTAAAATTATTTTTTAATTAACATGGCTCCAATTTCATGTTGTTCTCTTTTTTCCCTTTTGTATCATCAAGTAGTGTTCAATAATGCAATGCATAAAGAAATGTATCGGTCAGCTATTACATAACTTCTCCAAAGTTTCTCTGTAATTGTGTTTGCCATTTACATGTTTTGTTTTTTCTTCCTCCCCAATTTCTTCTGACAGTTTTTGTGGGTTTTTTTTTTAACATTTGCAGTGGTACATGCTGGTTGGTTTATCCCAGTGGTCGGCAAACTCATTAGTCAACAGAGCAGCAAACCGCAGCTTGTG
Source organism: Plecotus auritus (assembly GCF_963455305.1). Lineage (NCBI taxonomy): Eukaryota > Metazoa > Chordata > Mammalia > Chiroptera > Vespertilionidae > Plecotus > Plecotus auritus. Next base: position 23,215,222 of record NC_137777.1, on the reverse strand, counting down.
AGCCGCATGTGGCTTGCGAGCCGCAGTTTGCTGACCGCTGGTTTATCCTTTTATTCAGCTTAAGTAGGGAAAACCATCATTAATGAGTGGACTTTTTTTTATTATTATTATTATTTCCAGTTTTCCTTCTTTGCTCCCTTACCTCAGAGGTATCATTTAATCCTTTAGGAATTAAATTTTAGGGTTAGGAAGTGCTAGTTTGTGTACCTTCTCAGTCATTCATTTGATTGAAGAGTGTAGAAAAAAGCTGCAATACTAGAGGCCCGGTGCACGACATTCGTGCACGGTGGGGGAGGGGGTGTCCCTCAGGCTGGCCTGCGCCCTTTAGCAGTCTTGGAGCCCTCAGGGAATGTCTGACTGGCGGCTTAGGCCCGCTCCACCAGTCGGACATCCTTAGTGCTGCCGTGGAGCTTCTCCCGCCACTGCCGCTGTGCTTGCCAGCCATCAGCCCATCTTGTGGCTGAGTGGTGCTCCCCCTGTGGGAGCACACTGACCACTAGGGGGCAGCTCCTGCATTGAGCGTCTGCCTCCTGGTGGTCAGTGCGCATCATAGCGAACGGTCGTTCTGCTGTTCGGTCAGTTTGCATATTAGCTTTTTATTACATAGGATTCTGCTTCGGGAGGCTTCTCTGTTTTCTTACTCCTTAGCTTCGTAAGGGATTGGACACCCAAATAAAAGTCTACATCTGTATAGACATGTAACTAGTTCTCCTTGCTCATGTTTTTTCAGTCAGTACAGTTTCCCATCTACCCAGGTTTTTCCTTATGGGGAGAAAATCAGCTCAAACAGAATAATGTGACTTGCCTAGGAAGTATATAAATTAAACATCTCCCCACCCCCTGCCATTTCTTTGTGATAGAATGAGTCCCTCACGATGCTTTTCTCCTTCCTCCAAGGACCTATTCACTCACTCCCCAGCCTCATCTCTGACTAGGAGTTGCTAGTAGGCCCCCTTCACAACATCTTGTCTTATTTCTTACACCTATAGGTAGAGTTTTCCCAACTGGGGATATGTCTATGCTAATCAGAGTTCCTCAGCTTGGTCCAAACTTTATTTTGTAACTGACAGATGATAATTCCCAAGCATAGTGGTAGTTTTTAATTTCTAATTTTTATTCATTTTAGTACGTTTTAGGCAGATAGGCTATGAAAACAAGAATTCTGCCATTTTTCATGGCATTCTCCGCATTAAATTTTTATTTCTGTAAAGCATTAGAGAAATGTGCTCGCAGTGAGTAAGTTGGCTATGACAGCAAAGTGCTCTTGATCTTGGCTACATGCCGAGGGTGAACATATTCATGTCTTCTCTCGCTGAAGGCAGTGGCAGCTTGGAGCTGCACCAGCAAATTCTATGCCTCCACCTGCTTTGCAGCACAGTCACTTCTGCCCCCAATTGCTAAATGCAGTTGGCTTAGAAAAGGCTTTCCTTGAAGTGCGTTTTGTAATGTTAAAACTCCGTTCTTTATAGTTGAAGGGAAGTTTGCAGCACTGTACGCGCACGCTCCAAATGCACAGGCTCCCAGAATCACAGGGGCAAATCCAGATGGGGTTAACTCACAAGGCAGATAAGCCGTCGTGGGAGTCTTAGGAACCAAAGCGAAGTCATTGCTTTGTTGACCTTTCAGATCCAAGATCAATTTTCGTAATAAAGGGCAGACTTTTGTACAATCTCTGAAAAGTCACTGGAAACCCTTAACAACTGAGACACCAGATTACATGCCTCAGTCACCCTCCGAGGAATAAAGTTTATTAGTTGACATGAAAACACCAACAGCAATATTTGCTTCCTTCCCAGTGGCAGCAACCTTCAGAAGGTTTTAAGCACTTCACACATCGCCACACACAGGAAACTTAAGGAATGAAGAATAGATGGAATTATCATCCCCTCATTACTGAGGGGGTAACTTAGATTAAAGATAAGTAAATGAAGGCAGGAGGGGGAAGGGAGAGATCAACAAATGAACTCATATGCATATATGCATAACCCATGGACACAGACAATAGGGTGGTGAAGGCCTGGGGTGGGAGGCAAGGCGGGCTGGGAGAGATCACTGGGGGGAAAAGGGGACATATGTAATACTTTCAACAATAAAATCTTAAAAAAGAGGAAAAATAAATGAATGCCTTGCTCAGGTTTACTCAGCTGGTGGGTGAGTGATTCAAAATTTAGATTCTAATTCTAGAGATGTACCATAACTGCTATTCTATACCATTTCTTCTGTGTATGTGTATTAAAAAAAAATTAAAAATGGTTGAAGTACTTAGTTTATGCATAATATGCCAGTGTTACATTAACTTTATAAAACATTTTTATTGGTGGTGTTAGTACCTCACCGTGCCTTTTGTTTTATTTTGAAAGTGAAAAAACATACAATAAAATGTTCATATATTTGCACAAATACTTCTGTAAAAAGAAAAGAATATTACAAATATCAAATCACAATCAGGCATGAGGCTTTACCATGCAATGTGTGCCTATTTAGTTTGCCTACTTAAGTCATAATATAGTTTAGGGATGTCACTTAGAAGTGTCTGAGGCAAAGATGACTAATTATACTTCATAAATATGTGTCTCTACTGGAAGTTTGCATACTTAGCAGATTAATAGGAAAGAAAGTATATGCAATTTATATATATTTTTAGATTCTTTTATAATAAGGTGGGAAACGTTAATATTTCAACCAGCAGAATCATTCTAAATAGATTTCTCTGTGTTCCTGAATATACTTATATAATGTTTTTATTTTTTAATATCAAGCATGTTTTTTTTTTAGTTTTTTTTTTAATTTATTTCTTTATTGATTTCAGAGAGGAAGGGAAAGGGAGAGAGAGATAATACATCAATGATGAGAGAGAATCATCTATCGGCTGCCTCCTGCACGCCCCCTACTGGGGATCGAGCCCACAACCTGGGCATGTGCCCTTGGCCAGAATTGAACCTGGGACTCTTCAGTCCGCAGGCTGATGCTCTATCCACTGAGCCAAACCAGCTAGGGCCAAATAATGTTTTGAAGTTAAGAAAATCATCCCCTAATTCCATCATCGCCCTCCCCACTTCTCAGTATGATAATTACGTAACACGGGACCTGTTTGGCTGTGCGTGGTTGCATGCAGCTCTGAAAGTGGTTCATGTACTGGGGCTAGTTCTTGCCAATAGGACCTGTCATTGATCCTCATCTGTTGCTTCTCTCCTACCCCTGAAAGGACAATTCCGAGTTTTATGTTTTCCCAGAGGCTCTCCAGTAGGATCGGAGGCCCAGGTGTTCATAGTTGTAACTTGATAATTGTCAGGTTAATAAAAACACAAACATTACCCCGGTGAAGATATCCTTCAGATCTATTTCCATGAAAAATATTTTTTTTCCAAAAATGAGACTATTCAATGCAATTAAAATGAACAAACCTGCTGCATTAAGAAAACCTGAATGAAATGTACAGAAGTAACGTTCAGTTAAATAATTAGTCCAGAAAAAGTACATTTATATGAAGTTTGAGAACTAATCTTTGGTAATGAAAATCAGAAGAAATGGTTAACTCTGAGGACTTGTTACTGATTAGTAAAGGGGAGCCATTGGTGTGTTGGAAATATTTTTTTCTTTTTAAAAGATGTTATGTATTGATTGGTTGATTTTTAGAGAGATTGAGAGGGAGAGAGAGAGGGAGAGAGAGAGAGAGAGAGAGAGAGAGAGAGAGAGAGATCAATTGGTTGTTCCACTTATTTATGCATTCATTGGTTGCTTCTTGTATTTGCCCTGAACAGAAATGGAACCCACAACCTCGGCATATCAGGACAGTGGTTTAACCAACTGAGCCACCAGCCCAGGGTGAAACGTTCTTTATCTTGATCTGTGCGGTGGTTACACGCATGAGCATATGCACAAAGCTCATCGACTTGCACACTGAAAATGTGTGCGTTTTTATGTTTGCCTCGTAAGCTTACGTGTAGAAGTAAAATCAATAAAAACAACGTAAGTGAAAACATCATACAATTGGCTTTCCTAACCCCAGTTACTTTTTGTGACTTTTGATTATTATAATTTCCTTAGGACTAATTTCTGGGATAAGGGCAATAATTATGTTTGTAGTTTCTCACATTTTCACATTTTTTTCTAACTAGAAGAAAATGTTCTAATTTAAGTTGTTACCAGTGATGCCTAAATACCTGTTTCTCTAGACCTCGGCCAACAAATATTATTAAGTTGTTTTCCCCTAATCTAAAACTTATATATTCCATTTATTTTAGTAATTAAGTGCATTCAATTTGGGATATAGAATTTATGTTTATTGTTATATAGGGGTTTCTAGTCATGGGAAAGTTCTAATGGGAAATACTTAGTGGTGTTGAGAGCAATGTTCAATTCACCCATGTTCTGGTATATTTTTAAAAAAATGTGATACAAGTGACATATAGGTAAATGTTCCTTTTTAGTGTTGGGAGAGAGATGTGCCCTTTTGTAGTTTTTTAAAATATATTTTTATGAATATTAGAGAGGAAGAGAGAGGGAGAGAGAGATAGAAGCAACAATGGTGAGAGAGAATCATTGATCTGCTGCCTCCTGCACACTCCACACTGGGGATCATAGAGCCCACAACCTGGGCATATGCCCTGACCGGAAATGGAACTGTGACCTCCTGGTTGATAGGTCAATGCTCAGTCACTGGGCCATGATGGCTGGGCTGTAGTTTTTCTCTTTTTGAGGAGAAAGGATGATAGGCTGATTTTCATAGAGCTCTTGGGAGATGTGCTGATGGCTTTGTGCATCACACAAGCATATTGTTTATGGAAAGAATGGTTTCTGCCAACACAATCATGTGCTTGTGGACTCTACTGAATCCTTTGTTCCCATTTTAAGTAAGTCACTCAAACTTTGACTTTAGGCAAGTAAAAAGGAAAGCAATTTAGACATGATTTAATGTCTCTCATAAGCAATAAAAGTCCATGTTGTAATAAAAAAAGCATCCTCATCCTCTAACTGCATATTAATGTAGAGTTATTATTGCCTGTTCTGTGCCTCAGACTTGAAAACCTAAGATCCATGAATGATAATTGGAAAACATTGGGGATGATGATAAAAGCATTTTTAAATATCATTCTATCTGGGAACTACAGACAGGGATTTCTAGCATGAGCACAACAGCTGCTCAAAATTGTCTACTCTGATGAGATTTACTATTTGTTATGGAAGCCACTTCCCTGTATTTATCACTGCCTCTGCCTTGACATGTAAAGAGGGAATGTAGTCAAAAGAATCAATAGAATAAGTTATCACATTTTAATTAGTCCTTATTTACTTCCTAGGGGAAATGATTAAAATTTATTGACAAAGACTCAGAGTAATTAGATACTGTTAAGAAAACATCAGAGACAACTTAGAAATAATGATCATGCATCAGTAAACCATAAAAGAGGTAAAAAAAAATGTGTACTCTACATATATATATATATATAGGCTAAATCCATATTTTTTAGGTATTAGAGAAAAGGCTTACTTTCTTTTTCTTCTTCCTCTCCCTCTTTTGTTTTTCTCTTTAATGGTTACAGACATTTTTAAGCATTTATTTAATCTGTTCTCCCACCTAGACTAAATTGTAGAAAAGGAGAATTGTGTTGGTCTGTTTCCTTTTTTTATTTCCAGTCCCTAACATGGATGATGATTCACAGAAGTTAGGCAATATTTGTGGAAGGAAGGAAGGAAGGAAGGAAGGAAGGAAGGAAGGAAGGAAGGAAGGAAGGAAGGAAGAAAGGGAGGGAGGAAGTAAGGAAGGAAGGAAGGAAGGAAGGAAGGAAGGAAGGAAGGAAGGAAGGAAGGAAGGAAGGGAGGGAGGAAGGGAGGAAGGAAGGAAGAAAGGGAGGGAGGAAGGGAGGGAGGAAGGGAGGAAGGGAGGGAGGAAGGGAGGGAGGAAGGGAGGGAGGGAGGGAGGGAGAGAAAAAAGAATGAAAGATGGGAAATAGCAAAGGAGAAAGGAACTTCTATTTGCACATTTATATTTGCTATAATAAAAGAAGATTGAGTCCGTGTAATCCAGGACAAAATATCTTTCCCAACATAAACTGAGATTAGGTTTATGTGTGGGACTGAGGTAAGAGTAATCTTTTCTGTCTTTGTTAGGTCTAAGGTTGTGATTTCAGAGACAGCATAAAATATAAATGTTTATTTGTATTAATAGGTGATGAAAATGTTTTTCTTAAAATATGTAAAAAATCCTGATTTCATAATTTTATATTTTAAAAATTTTATTTGGCAATTCTTCTTTTACTGTTTGAGGACACCCAAAACAAGCTGTCTTGGATAGCTCAGTGTCTGCTAAAATCTCCTCTGGTGCCTTTTCTATATTGCAGAGGCTGGAAAATTTACAACTATAGCTGCTTCCCAGAACATAGGCTTTGGAATAGGCTCCCAAGGTCTTGGCAGGATATGAATTGGGAACTGAGTTTAGTGGAAATAGAGGCAACAGAACTAGGGCATCTTGAAGGTGCAGAGGACTGTGAGTCAAAGTATGTGAGGTGACATCTGATTATCAGTTCACTGTTCAGGTCCTGGCATCAGCTCTGGGATCAGTAACTTCCCGATGTGGCAGAGATAACAGTTCCCTACCTGACTCTCTTCTGAAATAAGACCTGAAAGTTGAGCCTGGAACCTTCTGATTCAGCCCTACCAACATATTTTAAATACTAGGTTACCTGAACTAAATCCATTTGTTCTAAAAAATAGCTCGAGTATTTTCTGTTATTCAGAACTCTGAACGCTGCCTGGACAGGGCCAATTTGCATTATTATCTCTATATCATAATAAAAGTAAATAGAAAGAAAAGGCATGTTAGAAGGAAATCTAAACATAAGGATGAAGTTTTGCTTGTTTTTAGCAAAATCTGAGAAGAACTGGTGGAGGAGGCATTGATTCGACACAGATTTGAGAGCTGGATACTCACTGAATTAGTCATTAAGGAAACAATGGCAAGCAAAAGCAAACGTGGTTCTTGTTCTTGTCATGCTACTATTTAAAGAAGAATATATAGCCCTGGCTGGTGTGACAAAGTTGGTTGGAGAGTCGGTCTGTGCACAGAAAGATCTCAGGTTGGATTCCTGGTCAGAACACATACCCAGGTTACAGGTTCAATTCCTGGCCAGGGCATGTACAGGAAGCAATCAATCAATGTTTCTCTCTCTCCCTCTCCCATTCTCTCTCTTTAAAATCAATAAAAGCATAAGAGTTTTTAAATATATATATATACACACACACACACATATATATATATATATATATATATATATATATATATATATATATATCCACTCTTAGAGAATCTTCAATTCTTAGAATCTAAGTGATTCACACATCAAGTATAAAATTGAAATTGATAAGTAATGAGGGAAATTTAGTTTGTTATGAGAAAGTTTAATGAAATGGTTTGACTACTTGAGGATAAAAAAATATTACCTTCAGAAAAAGATTATTAAGCTGATATGTAAAGAAAAATTGGATTTAATTAAAAAACATGAGGGCAGGGGCAGAGGGAATGCCAGGCAGAGGTAACATGTGCCCAAGCTCCATGGCAACAAGAATGTGGCATGGTCCAGGAGGTGAAGTTAAATCATCATAGAGCACAGAAAACAAGGGACCTGGATGTAGCTGAGACTGGAGAGATGAGACTAGGTCAAGTCTGGTTGATTTGGGGCCACGGTGGGCCTTGCTAATAATTAGTGCCCTAATTCTAAAAGCAATAGAGAACAGAAATACTAAGAAAGGCATCTCTCTGTTTCTGTGTTTTATAATGTAAAGAAGCATTGAGTAGCAATTTTAATAGCTGGTTCACGTGGTAAATAATTATTGAAACAATATTACAGGGAGTGTTTTGTTCTAGGCACACTTGGGACTAAATAGTGAACAGATTCTTCTTTTACCTTTTGTCTCTATTTGCTCTGTCTGCCTTCACCACTGTGTTCTTTTAGTTTTGCTATTGCTATTTTGATTTAATATACTTTCACTAATAGGCTTTTCCTGTCACTAGCTTTATTTCTATGTCACAGACTGTTGAATTCTCATTTATTTTACATCTAACCTTCTACTTCCCTACACTTTTCATTGTTTTATTTCTATTTCTGGTGACTTTTCAGCTCATATTTCTTTCCTGGGCTCCTATATGATATTTCCACATGGATGTGTACTAGAAATCTAAAGTTAGCATGGCCAAATTATGAGCTCCTCATTTTGTTCTATCCACCCTCCCCAAACGTATTCTTCTTTCTTCATCTTAAGAAACACATGTCTAACTTTCTATTTTTTTAACGAAAGATCTTGGAACAATTTTCACATCGTTTGTCTCTGGATGACTTTGAGAAAAAAGAGAAATTATTTCTGTTGGATTCAGTTTTAAAATATATCTCAAATTTGACCACTCTCACCTCCCTCATTATTCCTCATTTAACCATTGCCTCTTGTCTGGATTAATGAGAAAGCCTTCTGGCTGGTCTACCTGATTACATCTTTAATACCCTAGAACTAATTCTCAACAAGCTCCTGATTGATCTCTTTGCAATAAATTGCAAAAATGTCACTCCCTTCCTTGCTCAGAACCCACCAATGGATTTATATCTTTTTTTAGACTAAAAGCTGAAATCTTGACAGTAAACTGTAGTCTGACAAAATTCTCTCTTCATGACTTATTACTTCATCTTCTTCAAGTCATCTGTTCCAATACTATCTTCTCAAAGAGGCCTTCCCTGACCACCCTATTTAGGATTGTAACGTCCCCTACATCAAAAGATAATATAAACAGAAAAATTCCAGGTTTCTTATCCTCCTTTCTTTATAATCATTACCTTCTGACATCCGAGGTTTTACTTATAATTGTAACGTAAGCTCCACGAAGATAGGGAATTTGTTCTACTTGGTTCACTGATATATTCCCTGTGTCATTAACTGTCTGGCATGAAAACTGTCTGTCTTCCCCCTCCTCTACCTATTCAATCCTGTTCAGCTTTTACTGCAGTCTCTATCCAGTCTTAACTCTGTAATCCATCTACTCTAAACCTTCCTAAGGTACCAACTCAGAGGGAATTTGAGTTCATCAAAAAGGAGATTATCCTGCATAGCCTGACCAAATCATTTGAGTTTGTTAAAAGAAGCTTCAGGTATTTCTTGAAAAAAAAAAAGAGAGAGAGAGATAGAGAGAGAGAGAGAGAGAGAGAGAGAGAGAGACTGACTCTCAATCATGAATGATTCTATGATAAAATGGAAGAGAATAAATGTTGGAAAAATTAAATATGTTCTGATTTTATATCATTTTACATCGATCCTGAACTCTTTGGGGCTTGCCAGGGCATTTTAATGTATTTGCAAGTACAGCAAAGGTGCTTAATACAGTCTTTAGAAATGCAAACGATATATCCCCCTGTCCCCACACCACGCTTTCTATAAAGCAAAGGTTTTCAGACAGATAGTCTGCCTCATTCATTCCACAAAACCGGCAAGATGATACAAGATTCTTGAAGCTTTTATCTCTAGTTTGTATACAAACAACAAAAAACAAACAAACAAACAAACAAACAAAAGACCCATGTCATTCCCAGGACACATGAAAAGCTATTTGTATCAAAGTTTTTAGAAATTAGTTGCTGTTGATATGAAGATGTACTAATTAGTTTTCTTGAGACCAGCATCAACAGTAGGAATTAAACTGTGAAAGAAAATGGGACGAATGAGTTGATTCAATATCAAGATAGAGCAAAATGTGAAGAAAAAAAATAAATTCAAAGTGGCAAATCCTTGAAATGTTGTACTTTCATTTTTCAAGCTATCATTTCATCTTTTGTTTTGCTTATTTCACACTTTAATTACCCTTTGAATTATATAATAAAAATAATAAAATTAAAAACAACTTGCATATGTTCTTTTTTCTTTTAATTTTCCTATACAGAAGGCAATTTACACCAATATAAAGTAGTGATTAGAAATTAGCTTTGGAGTAGAATTAGGCAGAAATAGATAAAAGAATGGGATTTTGTGCTAGATTGAGGCAAGAACTAGGGTATATTTAAAGGATTTCTAACCAAAACTATCTATCTATCTATCTATCTATCTATCTATCTATCTATCATCTATCTATCTATCTATCTATCTATCTATCTATCTATCTTATCTCAGAGGCAATGCTAAGTATTTCATGTATTATTTTATTTTCCTGAGTCAAAATAAAGACCATATTTTCCCAGACCTCTTCATCCAGGTGAATCTTATAAGTATTTCTAGTCAATGCAATTTGGTTAGTATTACTGTATACTACTTCCGATTCTTTCTCTGAAACCTCCACACATTTCTCTACCCATCTTTTTCTCTGCCCAGGGGCTGATCAGTTACAAAGAATCTAGCTCTGGAGTTTGATTACCTAATGGATGTTAGTAGGAAAAGATGAAAGAGCACACACAGATCCCTGAAACTGAAGGAGAGTCACCAGGAGAATCATCAATAAGTAACATGACAGTGGACTTTGTGTTGGTTGAGAAAAACTTGTGTTTATATGTATATATGTGCATCTGTGTACATATATACATATATATGTAGTGTATATATACACACCTTTATTTATGACAAGTCACTGAGATTTTGGGGAGGCATTAATTTTGGTGAGCAATACAGAACAATAAAAACACATATATCAGATTCTGGGCAGGTTGCATTCAACAGTAAATAAGCCCTAGCCGGTTTGGCTCGGTGGATAGAGCATCAGCCTGTGGACTGAAGGGTCCCAGGTTCGATTCCAGTCAAGGGCACATGCCCGGGGTTGCAGGCTCGATCCCCAGTTGGGGGCATGCAGGAGGCAGCCAATCAATGATTCTCTCCCATCATTGATGTTTCTATCTCTCTCTCCTTCTTCCTTCCTCTCTGAAGTCAATAAAAACATATTTTTTTTAAAAAAAAACAGTAAATAAAAATGTATTAGTAAAACTATTACTTGCAGTAATGTGGGAAGCAGATTATAGGGACACTGATCTGTTAACTCTAGGTAAGAAAGAAACAGAATAGTACGTGTTGATTATTACTGGTTACATTTGGCAAGTTAATAAAGGCAAGAGTTGAGCCTGGGAAAGAATTAGTTCGTCTACAAGCAGATATAAAAGGGCACAGAGTACCAATATTTTGAGCTTCCTAGGGTTGGAAAAGTCAACATCTTCCAAACCTTAAATATTAAGAAATACAGTTTTAGAAGGCTTTGTGAAACAAAAGCGAGGTAAAACATCTCATTTGACTAAAGTAAAGGTGATTCAGGGAAAATACCAAGTTAAGAGTGATATCTTTTTTTCAATTAGTATTCCAAATAATTTAAAGGTAGCTGCTATTAATTTCAAAGAGAGGGAATGAAATTAGGAAGCAAAAGAGATCAGGACTGGTGGTCTGGAAATACTGATAGTGTTAAAGAAAGGTATTCTCAACTTCTGATGATTCTACCTTTATTTATTTTTTATTTTTTTTAAATATATTTTATTGATCTTTTACAGAGAGAAAGGGAGAAAGATAGAGAGTCAGAAACATCGATGGGAGAGAAGCATCGATCAGCTGCCTTCTGCACGCTCCCTACTGGGGATGTGCCCGCAACCAAGGTACATGCCCTTGACCGGAATCGAACCCGGAACCCTTCAGTCCGCAGGCCGACGCTTTATCCACTGAGCCAAACCGGTTAGGGCTGATGATTCTACCTTTAAACTCACTTTTTACTGAGTTACTTTTCCTCTTCTCAGAGAAAGAGCGCCTTTTTACCTTGGCCCTGAATTCTATCTCTTTCCCTGGCTCTTGTACTATTTTTAATGAAAATTGCTCTCACCTTTCCATTTTTTTTTTTTTTTCCTATTCGTTGTTTCTTTTCTCTCCAACATCCTTGCGGTAATTTTTTAGGGTTGCTTTTAAATATTCCCAGCTCTCTGTCCTCAGGTTAAATAATAAAATTGTACTTTGTGGCCCTTGGTGATTTGATGGGGCCAGGTGACTAGTTATACATAAGACATTGCCTGATGGTAATTTATTGCCAGAGCTCTATCTTTTTCTTGGATACGCAGCTAGAAATGTTTGAGAAGGTGGTTGCTGCATTGGCGTGATTCCCAGAGGCCAACATGATGACCATGTAGTGTGAACAAGAAGCATCCTTGTGGTTCTGAGCCTCTGAGAACTTGAGGTTGTATCATTGGTTGTATTATTACAGCACAGCCTAGCCAAGCCCGGTACAGTTCTTAAACACTCTTCCCTCGGCCTCCACCCTCTTCAAGCTACCACTCCATCTCCTCTGGTTTTCTCTTTCACATCGGAAAGTAGTTAGACCCTTTTCTTCACCCTCATTCACTTCTCAGTTTGTTACTCTGATAATGCTCCTTACCCTTTTGTTGAAACTACTCAAGCATTATGTTGTCAGGCATGGGAGAGGCTGTTCTATGAGGAATGGACCTTGAGGTCAGGACTTAATTCACTGCTTTTTGATATACTGGAGAGGCTTCGAAATTTCTACTTCCGCAAATTTTGGGGTTTGCTTTTTTGTAATCCTTAAGCTTATCTCAGTGTCTAGTAGGGTAGGTTTTCCTCCAGTAAACACAGTTGTGAAAACAAAATGTAAATCCAATTAAATAACAACCAAAGGATATGAATCCTCCCACATCAGGAACTAAGAGCCCTAAAACCCCAGGCTTCTGTCAGATATTCTGCCTTGACTCGCTTTCATTGTATCCCCATATAAATCTAGCTGGCAGAAGCTCTGTTTAAATAAGATATTCAAATGGGAGGGTGTTCACCTGTCCCACAGATACAAAGCAATGTCTTTGGCTTAGTTCAGATAGCAAAATATTTCATAACTAGAGGGTGCTAGCTTAGCTCCCACAGGACATTCTTTATTGGAATCTATACAGGAAACACAAATCAAGAAAATCAAGTGTGAGAAAACATTGTGGAAAGAATTAAGCAGGACACTATATAGAAAAGGAAATGAGTTAAATAGAATAGAATGGCAACTGATTATCTCCAAAGTATGGGAAATTTTAATTTTTAAATTCATACTGCTATTATATTCAAAAATAAAATTGGTTTAGGGAGAAGTATGTTTGAACACTTAGTCCGCAAGTGTTAATTTGATTTTTATTGTAAGTTTACTTTGATTCATTAGTGTGGGGAGTATCAAAAGTAAATGAAATGAAACATATTTTGTGGGATCAATTTCTGTTTGAAGCATTAAATGTCATTTAGTATGGGACAAATGAATCAAAACTGGTGGAAGTAAAAAATAAAATCAAAATGATGAATGAGGGAAGTAGACAGGCAAATGGTAAAATCTTAGTTGCAGGAATCAGAAAACAGAATATGACATATAATCAAACATGAGGAATGATCTGAGACAGTTGCACTGCTGATTCAATGTTCACTGGTTAGTTGTGAAGTGGAAAAGAAAGTTGAACTGGTTGGTATGTTGGCTGTGTGTATTTTTTTCTTTAATGTTTTTATTCATATTTGATAAATTTAGTAAGCATGACTAACAGATATTTTTATCAAGGAATACAAAACAAAAATTTAAATAAAATTGAAGTATAGGCACAAAATGCAGGTGAAAGAAATCCAGACTATAATTTTCAGACAGTTCCATATGACTGTTTTGTATTCTGCAATATTGGAGGGAAAAGAAAAGAAAAACAAAGCAAATTGCTTATTTTGTTTCTTTCTCACTGATGTTAGATTTGAAAGCTATTAGATTTGAGGCTATTCTGGATTTGAAAGTCAGTTTGAAGAGAAATGGTCATCTCTTACTATAGATTTCAATGTAGAGGCTGAATGACACTTTCATACGTGATATGTTTACTGCAGAAAATAATGAATTCGTTGCTTCTTGTCCCTCCTTTAAGTTTAGAGCAGATTTACAATTCAGTCTCAACACTCAAATCTGCAAAGATATAATTGTATATCCTGCCCCAGAGCAAAATTAAATTAAATTTCCTTATTTAATAACTTGGTTACTTCCAGGTTAACTCAGACTTCCTGGGGGTAAATAACATTTTAGATTATTTCCCCCCAATTCTTCCTCCTCATTGCCCTCAGTGGAATCTGTGTTAAGCAGAAGCATATATAACATCATGGCAACTGGGCAATCAATGCCTTCTGGTTCCACATGTTCTTTTTTTGGCTATTTTATGGTTCATGTTGTGGGGACACTTTCTGCCTTGTTTTGCCTCTCTTCCCACTACTGTATGTTCATCCACCACTGTTGTAACTTATTACCCTTCTCAGCAAGGGTAATTCATGGTGGTTGTCCCTGGGAGCTTGGCCATTTCTGCATGCATCTCGTGCACCTGACTGTGCCTCTCCCCTGACATACAGCAGTGATACAGCCCCCTGAGGTGAGACTCAATTCCCAATTCTCAATTCTAGTCTAGTCAGTGCATGTCCTTAGCTAAATGGATCTACCCCGTCACCCCCCCCCACACCACCACCACCAATCCTCTCAACCATGGACAGTTGATAGCCAGCGCTCTCAGATATCTTCAAAATCATCTGCTAGAGCATGTGGGGACTCTTGGCTATCCTTCACACAGTCTAGAACTCAGGGTGAGTTTCAGGATAAAGGGGGAGTGGATGCTATGTCAGACTTTTTCATGACCTACCTTGCCATAATTCCTCCTCCATTTTGGCCATATAAACATGGTCAAGGGCCCATTGTGAGTCTACATATATACAGAGTTCCAGGAAAAACGAGGCCTAGTTCCTCTTCTTTGTACACCCCTAATCCAGTGGTCGGCAAACTCATTAGTCAACAGAGCGGCAAACCGCGGCTCACGAGCCGCATGTGGCTCACGAGCCGCATGTGGCTCACGAGCCGCAGTTTGCCGACCACTGCCCTAACCCTATCAAGTCAGTTTCTGTATTCCAGGACCTCCTCCTAAAAAGGTAAATACTGAATGTGAGCCAAAGATGAGACTGTATCAAGGCAATATTGGTTTAATTGTCATTCTTCTTTCTCAAATTTTTTTCTATCCACTCAATCACTTTTTTAATTAATTTTTTTTCTCTTGGAAGCAGGAAAACTGATCTCATGCCCATGCTTTTGTTCTTCATTGTTTGTTAATAACCTCACACCCAGAAATTCAGGTTCTGTCTCATGAACTGTCTGGAGTCAAGCCAAGCCAGACCAAGCCCTTTTTGAAATTCAAAACAAACTTTTCTTTCTCTCAAGCACCTAGTTATTGCAGATCAAAAGTTCTTTGCTTTTGGTCTGTTGTGTCTGATGAGAGGTGAAAATCCATTCAACAACTCAACAGATACCTTTGTTCTGATCTGTGACCAGCTTCTTGAGACAATGAATACCTGTGATTAAATGGATTGAGAATGTTAGACAAAGCAGAAACAACTCTGACTATGGGAATCAAATATTAGTGGTTAATATTTCAAAATTTCTTCCAGACACAGATATGCTATTTAATATAACCAAAAACAAAAACAAAAAGCGCTTTATTGCAATGGGGGCTTTTGCTTGTTCCTGGCATATAATTAAATAGAGGTGTGCTGTTTCTACTGGTATTTTCACCTTCTTATTTTGGCTTTGGCATCACACAAATAAATAAAGCAAAACTTCTTCTCTCACAAACAGGATAAAATTACATTGCAATGCCAAGGGAGAACTTCCTTCTTGACTCTGTTTTCTGTACTCAATGCAGCTGAAAACTGTAAACATTAAATATCTTGGAAGAAGGGCTGGGGAAGGAAATTTGAAACTATTTCTTATTGGATAGTCCCGTTGGTGCAAATCTAACACATATCGACCAAATTGATTACAGGGTGAGGTTTATGATATGTAGTATATGTTCTCATATTTGTTTCATAGCAAGGATAAAGGAATCAAGACTCTCTTTAGGTTCTTACTTCTATTGGGTAGAGATAGTCTGGACAAGTGCCCGTGTAGAAGTTTGGGGACCCAAAAAGGAATGAAGAACAATACAGAAGTTAAATATATGGTTAAATATAAATTAACATTGACTATTAATGCAATAATAAACAATGTGTTCGGAATATATTAAAAATATAGAATTAAGGTATATAACAAAAATAATATATAAGTCAGGAAAGAGAAAAATGGAGTTGAAATAACCTAAAATCCTTTCTTGATTAATAAAGTAAGAATGCATGTTATGAACTCTAGGATAATCAATAAAGTAACAGTAAAAAAGTACATGAGTGCCATGCCAATAGAAAAGAGGATGCTATAAAAAGTAATCAGTGACAAAGAAGGCAAGAAAAATAATTGGTACAAATATAGAGCAGTAGTAAAATTAAATTTAAACTCAACTGTATCCTAGTTGACAATTATTTGAATGGATTAGTCACTTCAATTAAATACAAAAGTTGTTAAGCTGGGATAAAAATAAACAACTATATGCTCTTAGAAAATCATATTCAAATACAAGGTGCCTTTAAGTAAAAAGGTTAGGCAAACGAAAAGGAAAAAAGATAGCCTATGCAAATCCTAACCATAGAAAACTATAGCTTCATTAATGTCAAAGATACTGACTTTAAGGGACACTGCATAATAAAGAATGAATTTACCAAGAAGATATAACACTTCTAAATACAAATACGTTAGCTTATATAAAATAAAAATAAAACAAACATTAAAGAACTAAAATATCCACAATTATTGGGAAAATTTTAACACATCTCTCTTCATAACTCAGAAAGATTAGAAGAAATATCAGTAAAGATACTAGAGAACCTGAACATAAAATTATCTACCTTTTTAAAAAAGAAAATATATGAAACACTGAAAAATTAAGAATGTATATTGTTTTTAAGTCTATATGAAATATTTGTTAAAAACTTAAAAATATTGGGCCATAAGGAAGTTTCAACAAACTTCTGATGATTTCAATCATGAAGTATGATCTCTGGACATAGTGTAAAGTATTTAGCATAAATTCCATAATCACAGTAGAATTAAGCTGGAAATCAAGCTTGAAAACAAAACAAAATATCACTAAACTTTTTTTTTCACTCCTTACTCAGGTCTTTGTGTCAATCCTATATAATAAAGAGGTAATAATAAAGAGGTAATATGCAAATTGACCATCACTCCAACACACAAGATGGCTGCCCCCATGTGGTCAAAGATGGCCACCCTCATGTGGACACAAGATGGCCGGCAGGGGAGAGAAGTTGTGTGTGATCAGGCCAGCAGGGGAGGACAGTTGGGAGGGACCAGGCCTGAAAGGAGGGCAGCTAGGGATGACCAGGCCAGCAGAGGAGGGCAGTTGGGGGTGACCAGGCCTTTAGAGGAAGGCAGTTAGGGGCGACCAGGCTGGCAGAGGAGGGCAGTTGGGAGGGACCCAGGCCTGCAGGGGAGGGCAGTTGGGGGGGACCAGCCCCGCAAAGGAGGGCAGTTAGGGGCAATCGGGCAGGCAGGCAGGCGAGCAGTTGGTTGCCAGCAGTCCTGGATTGTGAGAGAGATGTCCAAGATTGGAGAGGGTGCAGGCTGGGCTGAGGGACACACCCTCCCCATGCATGAATTTTGTGCACTGGGCCTCTAGTTCATTAATATTTAAAAATATTTTTTTTATATTGAGAAAAGACCTCAATGTTGGGGACACAGTGAAATAGTGGCCATCTGCAAGCCAAATAGAGAGATCTCAGAAGAAACTCCTTAATCTTGGACTTCTGGCCTCCAGAATGGTGAGGTAATAAATTCATGTTATTTAAGTCACCAACTTGTGGTATTTTATAATGGCAGCCCTAACAAATTAATATAGATTATATGAGTTATATAGATAAGATATATAATGTTAAAAATCAGACCAAACTAATCCACAGTTTTAGAAGTCAACATAGTGGTTATCAATGGGGAAAAGAGAGAGTGGTAGCTGGGAAGAAGCACAAGAAAGTTTTCTGAACAACATGGATATTCCATTTGGAATAATTCACTCAGCCATATGTATATTTTGTGTATTTTTCTGTATATATGTTATATATTAATAGAAATTTATCTACCATCTATCTATCCTTTTCATAGAAAAGGAAATATAATAAAAAGCTTAAGAGCACTGGTTCTGTAGTTAGGATCTATTCCAGGAATCTTGGGTGGAGGAGGGGGCGGAGATAACACAGCTCAGTAAGTTCATAATATTTGGAAAAGAGAAGTGTAACTGGGTATATGATTTTCTACATATTAAAATGTATTTAACAGATATATTACATAGCCACTTGAGCACATAAATGGGTGTTTGATCAATAATAATTTTCCAGATAAAATTCTAGTGTTTAAAATAATTAAATAAATTACATATGTGCAAGAATTACTAATTGATAGGGAATGGTTTATAGCACAACAATTAACCCATTATTAGTAATTAATTTATATCCCAACTTCACAGCATACATTTAAACAAATGGCAGGTAAATTATCTTAAATAAATTTAGAGCTTAAAATATTGAAGGCAGAGGTGGGTGGGTGGGTGGGGAGAGATCAACCAAAGAACTTGTATCCATACTAAGTGTACCGGTTAATAATGTGGATTTTTTTCAATAGATGGAGTTACACATATGTTGATATATATGCGATTGAATATGTATGCTATTTTGTTGTATTTACAGCAAGCTTCAAAACTTCATATGTCAAATTTTCTGAAGGAGTTAGCATCATAGATATTTTTATGCTTAAAAATGTCAAATTTCGTGCCAAAAAAAGGGCAAGTGTGGGAAGTTTTAATTAATTCCTTTATTTTGAAGAAAAGTGCTGCTGAAAGTTATTGTGTACTTCAGGAAGCTTATGGTGAACATGCTCCATCTCTAGATACTTGTGAACACTGGTTTAAACACTTTAAAAGTGATGATTTCAATGTGAAAAAGAACGTCCAGGTCAACTGAAAAAGTTTCAAGACCAACAATTACAAGCATTATTGGATGAAGATGCGTGTCAAACTCAAAAACAACTTGCAGAAAGATTAAACGTTGCTCAGAAAACAATTTCTGATCATTTACAAGCAATGGGAAAGATTTTAAAGGAAGGAAAATGGGTGCCACATCAACTGAACGAAAGACAAATGAAAAACTGAAAAATCATCAGTAAAATATTGCTTCAGTGGCTCGAAAAAAAGTCTTTCTTGAATCAAATTGTGACTGGCAATGAAAAGTGGATTTATTTTGAGAATCCCAAATGCAAAAATTCATGGGTTGATCCAGGTCAACCATCAACATTGACTGCAAGGCCAAATGGCTTCAGAAAGAAGACAATGCTCTGCATTTGGAGGGATTAGGAAGGTGTGGTGTATTATGAGCTTCTAAAACCAGGTGAAATACTGATTGATACTGACAACAAATAATCAATTTGAACCACAAAATTTGCATTTTTAACTGGTTAATATTTAATCTGCATTTTAACAGGTTAATATTTAATCCATATTATTAACCGGTTAATGGTTAATCCGCATTTTTAACTGGTTAACAATCCGCATTATTAACTGTAATAATGTGGATTTTGTAATCAAAGAAAACATCATAATTTCAAGAGAAACATCAAAAGTGCTTTATCCACAGTAATGCCCATT